>NW_027516888.1:0-51757 GCF_048772815.1 Callospermophilus lateralis
CCAGGTGGGGGCGGCGACTCCCTTCCGCCCTCCCCTTCCCGTCCCTCCCTCTGTGCTTCCCCAAATCAACAGAGCCCCAGGCGGTGGCATGTCACCTGCTGTGTCCTGCAGAGCCAAGGTAGCAGTTGCAGGAGCCGCCCATGCGCTCTGCATTAGAGTGGGAGAAGCAGCAGCCCCTGGGACCTCGCTTCCGTAGAGACCCCCGAGGTCGCGGCCAGCGCCCCGCCAGGCATCGCTGAGCCTTCCCCTTAGGGCCGACCATTCGGCTCCCCAGCCCTCCTGGGTTCTCCCCTCACACAGGCGCTGACCTGGGCAGCGGGACACTGTGCTCCTCTCCTACTGCAGAAGCGGGCCGGCTTGCAACTGGGGGTCCACCGGCTCACCCAGGCAGACTCACAGGGAGCACAGGCTTGGCCGGGCAGGCGCAGAGGGACGCAGGGGAGGCACGGGGAGCCCTGGCAGGCACACGGGGCGCTGGACAGGCGCAGAGGGGGCGAAGGGGAGCCCTGGGGAGGCACAGAGGGCACTGGGCAGGCGCAGAGGGGGGCAGGGGAGGTACGGGGAGCCCTGGACACGCACGCGGGGCGCTGGGCAGGGCTCTACTCACAGGCATCCTGTAAAGAACGGACTGCTGACCCCCGAGCTTCACCTGCTGACCCGACCCGGCCTCGCACACCTGGCTGTGTCACCCACACGTTCAAGTCACCAGCGCCCCCTCCCCCCCGTCTTCCTCCGCCCTCTGAGATGGTCTGGGCGCCACTCCCCCAGCCACGGGTTCCTCCCGCTGTGGAGCAGGGCTTGGCACAGGCATGTCGTCCCCCGTCCCCGAAAGGAGAGGTGCTGGTGGTGGAGGTGGAGTCCCCGCACCCACGTCTCCATGCCGCTAAGTGAGCCCAGCTCCTCCACACCCCAGGCTCCAGCCCCGGAATCCAAGGACCCCAGGCTCCACGGTCCCCTCCCCGTGGGCTAGAACCGGCCTTTTGGGTGAAGTACTCCCTTGGGAACCTCCTCCTCCTGGGTTCCAAGCCAGCGCTTGGCAGCATCCTCACCCCAACCCTGGTCCCAGAGCTCCTTAGGGTCCCGGACTGCAGGCGCCTGTCTGGGAGACCACCAAGGTGGGTGCTGGGGGCTGGTTCCTGCTCCCACAGCCCAGGAGAGGCCACCGCCTGGGTGGAGGGGATCTAAAGGAAAATGGATGGAGAGCTTGGACCTGGAACTCGTCCATTCCATGAAAGGTGCTGTGGCTCTTGGGAGCATTGGCTGCAGCCAGGGGGCGCCCCCTCACCCCGAAGGCTCCTGCTCAAGGGGAGGTCAGTGTGTAGCCCTGGATCTCACCCAGATTGGGAGGGGCCCTCTGGTCCTTCTGATTGGCCCTCAGGGTTTGAAGACAGGTCATGCCCCCCTGCTGGGCAGCCTGCAGTGTCCCCTGAAGTGACCGCAGCATGGGTGTGTCCACTCACTCTCTGGCCACAGTGGGCAGGACACACACCTACTCTGCGGGGCTCTTGTAGGAACAGACACCTCCCAGGACCACCAGTGATGTGCAACTCTTCAAAGCTAAGGGGACATATTTAGGGAGCCATGTGGTACCCTGAGGTCAAGATGACTGAGGTGGCCCCTGATCCATCCTGATGGCTCTCCTCTCTATGCTCAAGCCGAGGACAGACAGCAGCCGGACAGTGTCAGACCTCACGACATCTTGAGCATCAGGACACAATGCTGCCTTGGCTTGGTGGGAAGGTACAGTGGTCTGGAGAGAGAAACCAAGGGTGGCAGGCAGTCCCTCGGCTGGGCAGGCAGGGTGATGGGCCTCCATGCAGAGCACCTAGCTCTCCCAGAGACACACTGTGAGGGCGCAGAGCCCCACATGCCCTTTGCTCCCACATTCCAGGGGCCCTGGCACCAAACCGCTTGTCATGCCCCTGTGACCCCACAACATGACGCCAGGCACCCACCCTTCTCCGCTCCCTGGTGGTCCGGCCGTCCACCTGTGCTCGTCCTCCACCTGCCAAACGCTGGCCCATTCCCAGGCCCTGCCTGGAGTCCCGGGCAGCTTCCTTCTGCACCTGGGGCGGATGATCTCATCTGTCTCATGACTTACACCCTCTGACCTCCCATGACTCCCCCGTTTGTAGATGAGAACACAAGGGCTCCCAGACGGGACTCCGTGCCCAACACCCTGCTTGGAAGTCTATCAGGCATCCCACATGGGCTGGCCCACTCGCCCCTGCTCCCCTGCCTTCCTCCTCCTGTCAATCACCTGCCTTCCTCCTCCCCACCTGGGATGCCTCATCATGTCCTACCCCAGTGGGGTGACTAGCACCCCAAGTGCACTGGGACCTCGGGTAGGGCTTCTTTTGCATGTAGGGTCTTTGCAAATGTAATTAGGTAATGATCTCAAGATGACACCATCCTGGGTAAGGTTGGCCTTCATGAAATGGCAGTGTCCTCACTAGAGACAGAGGAGGGGACACAGGCAGAGGAGTAGCCACATGGAGACGGAGGCAGAGACTGCAGTGAGGGGCCACCAGCCCAGGGCCACCTGGAGCCTGTGCAGGGATCTCAGCCTGGGGCCCCTGGCCTTGGCCTCTGCCCTCCAGGGCTGGCAGAGGACAGGTTCCTGTGGTTTTCAGCTGCTGGTTTGTGGTCATTTCCTACATCAGCCCCAGTGTTCCCCTGCACTGGCCAAGTGCTGAAGGGCCACCTTGGCACTCCCGCCATCTGTAAAGTTCCCTCTGTAGCTGGACAAGTCCTGCCTGGAGCCTGTGGAGGGAGCTAAACCCTGTGACCCCTCCTCTCAGCCTTCTGGCCTCCAAGGCTGGGGGAGAAGATCCCACTGGACTGGCGAAATGGTTTCAGCCCCTGTGACTCTTTGTTTCCAAGCGCAGGACACTAACAGGGCCATGAAATTGCATCCAAAGTTGGCCCCTCATCCCAGCCTTCCAGATGTCCTGTCCACCAGGCTCCTTCTTGCCTCCCTCTGCTCAGCTCTGCAGCTCCCTTGGCCCTGGGGCTCCTTCCTGCTCAGCTCTGCAGCTCCCTGGGCCCTGGGGCTCCTTTCCCCCTCCCCCCTTCTCAGTTCTGCAGCTCCCTGGGCCCTAGGGCTCCTTCCCCCCTCCCCCTTCTCAGTTCTGCAGCTCCCTGGGCCCTGGGGCTCCTTCCCCCCTCCCCCCTTCTCAGCTCTGCAGCTCCCTGGGCCCTGGGGCTCCTTCCCCCCTCCCCCCTTCTCAGTTCTGCAGCTCCCTGGGCCCTGGGGCTCCTTCCCCCCTCCCCCTTCTCAGTTCTGCAGCTCCCTGGGCCCTGGGGCTCCTTCCCCCCTCCCCCCTTCTCAGTTCTGCAGCTCCCTGGGCCCTGGGGCTCCTTCCCCCCTCCCCCTTCTCAGCTCTGCAGCTCCCTGGGCCCTGGGGCTCCTCCCCCCCTCCCCTCTGCCCAGCTCTGCAGACCCCTGGGTTTGGGAGCCTCTTCAACCAGGTCTTTCTGGCACCACCCTCTCCCCGTCTGCTCCCCCAGAGCAGGAGCCTTGTGCCAAGTCAGTGTGAGCTGTGTCCCCTGCAGTGACTCCTCTGATGTCCTGCTGCCACCCTGCTGGCATGGGGTGGGCTCCCCCACCAGAGCAGGGCTCAGTCACATGGACAGTGTCCAGTTCTCACCCTCCTGGTGACACTCCTTCCTCCCTGTGGGACAGCTGGAGATGGTTTGCTGGACTCAGCCTGCTGGCCCCACGTCCCACTTTGCTGTCCATTGAAGCCGTGATGGCCCTGAGGCCCTTGGGAGCTGCAATGACCTGTGTGCTTGTGGTGAGCCCACCAGGTGGTACTCCCTGTGGGAGACCTGCTGGAGTGACTCGCTGGACCCCAACACAGGCCTAGGCCTGGGGTCATGCCCCCTGCCCCCTGGTGGGTCAGCTGGCTCCCTCTGTCCAGAGCATGAGACCCTGCCCTCCTCTCTTTGGGTCTGTGAGTGGTGGCACTGCTTTATCACGTCTCCTGTCTAGGAGTGGCCCCCTCTGGGGCTCAGCTGAGCATCCCCCATCCCAACTCCTTCCTGACTGGTGTTGTCACCCAGGGACCCTGTGACAGGAAAGCACCCTGGGTCTGCCAGAGCCTTGGGTCACCTGGCCTTAGGCTGCTTCCTGGGAGAGGCACAGGGGCAAGGTGGGGCTCAGGCTGTGGTCTGCCTGGGGACAGACATCTCCCTGAGAGAGAGGCTCAGCGCTCCTCCATCACCAAATCCCGCAGCCCAGGGCCTGAGCCTCTCTCCTCCTGCGCCCAGCACTCCATGTCCCTCATGAGCCCTGGCTGGGCCTCAGGGTCCTGCAGGAGCACTTTCCTCTCCCACAAGTGACAGGCTGACTTCTTCCCCAGGCTGCGGCCTGAGCCTCCACCTGAGCCTCTCCTGAGTGACTCTGGGTCCTGCCGCTGCCCACGTCACAGCCCTGAGTCTGTGTCAAGGTCACCTTCCATGAGCACCTGTTCATCAGACTGCCCGGCTCACCTGCCTGGTGTGTCCAGTTCGGGCAGGACCAGGACAGCCCTGCCCACCTGCCCTGTGTGTCCAGCGCCGGCAGGACCAGGACAGCCCCGCCCTGCTCATCTGCCCTGTGTGTCACCATGGGATGGACCCAGTCCCTGCCTCAAGGCAGACAGCGGCGCTGATGCTCAGAAGACTCCCTGCGCCCCCTGCTGGCCGCCGTCAGCCCTACACCCTCGGGGCTCAGAGCACCTCCTGCCTCTGGTCCACATCTCTGGGGCTGGGGTCCTGAAGGGCAGGCCGTCCTCTGCAGGGTCCTGGGAAGCTCCTTCCTGCATCTCCCCGCCCTCAGGACCCCAGGCCCTAAGCTTGGGTCCTCATCACTCCAGTTGTCTCCCTGTCCCCTCTGTCCCTTCTCCATCTGCCCCTCTTCTCAGCATCCTGCTGACTCCTTGGGCCCCAAGACCCTCCAGGTCACCTCCCTGTCCGCATCCCTACCTATCAGGTGGCAAAGGGCCTTTTGCATTCCCAGGGCCAGCAGTGGATGTGGACACTGACATCAGCGGGCCACAGAACTCATGCCCTGGGCAGCAAGGACCTCCCTAAGCAGAAGAGAGTCTCTGGGAGACCCTGCCCCAAAGGCATGACCCCCATAGTCCCAGGAGAGCTTCTGGGGGAAAGGGGGGGCTCTCATATGAAGAGACTGGGAACCTGCATCCTGTAGACCTGGGGTGACCATGGCAGCTGTGGGGTGGGGGTGCCCAGTGGAAGGTCATCTGCTTGTAGAGGGAATTGGGGCACCCACCCATCCCTGCTCACAGGCCCCTGTACCCCTCCCTGCCTCTCCCTGCTCACACCCCCCCTGTACCCATCCCTCCCTCTCCCTGCTCACAGCACCCTGTCCCTCTCCCTGCTCACACCCCCTGTACCCATCCCTCCCCCTCCCTGCTCAAAAGCCCCTGTACCCCTCCCTCCCTCTCCCTGCTCACAGCCCCTGTACCCCTCCCTCCCTCTCCCTGCTCACAGCCCCTGTACCCCTCCCTCCCTCTCCCTGCTCACAGCACCCTGTACCCCTCCCTCCTTCTCCCTGCTCACAGCCCCTGTACCCCTCCCTCCCTCTCCCTGCTCACAGCACCCTGTACCCCTCCCTCCTTCTCCCTGTTCACAGCCCCTGTACTCCTCCCTCCCTCTCCCTGCTCACAGGCCCCTGTACCCCTCCCTCCCTCTCCCTGCTCACCCCCCCTGTACCCCTCCCTCCCTCTCCCTGCTCACACCCCCTGTACCCCTCCCTCCCTCTCCCTGCTCACAGCCCCCTGTACCCCTCCCTCCCTCTCCCTGCTCACACCCCCTGTACCCATCCCTCCCCCTCCCTGCTCACAGGCCCCTGTACCCCTCCCTCCCTCTCCCTGCTCACACCCCCCTGTACCCCTCCCTCCCTCTCCCTGCTCACACCACCTGTACCCCTCCCTCCCTCTCCCTGCTCACACCTCCCAGTACCCATCCCTCCCCCTCCCTGCTCACAGGCCCTTGTACCCCTCTCTCCCTCTCCCTGCTCACAGGCCCCTGTACCCCTCCCTCCCTCTCCCTGCTCAAAGCCCCTGTACCCCTCCCTCCCCCTCCCTGCTCACAGCCCCTGTACCCCTCCCTCCCTCTCCCTGCTCACAGGCCCCTGTACCCCTCCCTCCCTCTCCCTGCTCAAAGCCCCTGTACCCCTCCCTCCCTCTCCCTGCTCACAGCCCCTGTACCCCTCCCTCCCTCTCCCTGCTCACAGGCCCTGTACCCCTCCCTCCCCCTCCCTGCTCACACCCCCCTGTACCCCTCCCTCCCTCTCCCTACTCACACCCCCCTGTACCCCTCCCTCCCTCTCCCTGCTCACACCCTCCTGTACCCCTCTCATTCTCTCCCTGCTCACACCCCCCTGTACCCCTCCTTCCCTCTCCCTGCTCACACCCCCTGTACCCCTCCCTCCCTGTCCCTGCTCATCCTGTTACACTACTGAGGGTCCCCACCTGCTGCAGAGCTGAACTCTGAGCCACCTGAGTCAGTCTGGCCAAGGGGCCTGGGCTAAGCAGCACAAGATCATCAGGTAGAGGGCAGCCCCCAGGGTGGGCACTGGGTGTTCGGGGCCCTTTGGTCTAGTGGGTAGTGACCCCAGGCATCAGCCCTGACTTCACATCAAAACTGAGATTCAGAAGCAGTGAGGCCCCGTCAGCAGTGAGGGGAGGGTCCCCATGGCCCTCTGCACAGGGGGCTTGTGCAGCACCCGAGGTGGGATGCCCACATGTGGCAACAGGCAGGACCCCAAAGACACCAGCTCCTCCACGGTCTTTCATCCAGACCATGTCACACAGCTCCTGGTGACCGCTGCAGCAGGGTCCATCTGCCTTCATGAGACCCACACAGCAGAGGGCCTGCTGGAACCAGGGACCACCAACCTGGGGTCTTAAGTGGAAATGCATCTTCCATGTGGCTCCTCCTCTGAGTCTGTCCCCTCTTCTGTTTTAAGGACACAGCCATTGTATGAGGGCCATCTGACCCAGGAGGAGCCCATCTCAGGACCCTTCACTAATGACCTCTGCAAAGACCCTGTTCCCACACAAGGTCCCACTCACAGGTTCTGGAGTCAAGATGTGGACAGGACCTGCCTCTTACAATGGTGTCCAGCTCCCTCCATAGGCTCCAGGGAGGCTCCTTCTGCCTCTCCAGTTCCTGGGGCTCCAGGTGGCCTTGGAT
The DNA here is from genome assembly GCF_048772815.1 of Callospermophilus lateralis. Classification (NCBI taxonomy): domain Eukaryota; kingdom Metazoa; phylum Chordata; class Mammalia; order Rodentia; family Sciuridae; genus Callospermophilus; species Callospermophilus lateralis. The sequence goes on from NW_027516888.1 coordinate 7,204, forward strand.
GGTGGCCCCTCACTCCAGTCTCTTTCTCCATCTCCATGTGGCTCCTCCTCTGTGTCTGTGTCCCCCCTTTCTCTCTTGGGAGCACAGTGCCATTGCATGAGGGCCCCGTGTCCAGAAGGAGCTCATCCCGAGATCCTTCACCTGTTACACCTGAACAGACTCTTTCTCCAGCAGCAGACAGCTCACAGTCCTGGGGGACGTTCCTGGTGGGGCCCATCCATCCCTACAATGTCACCTGGGGAGATGGCCAAGGTCAGTACCCTGGTATAGACAGCGGTGGGGACAGGTGGAGGCCTTGGAGAACAATGGTACAGAAAGCCCCTCCTGGTTGGGGGGATCCAAGGCCCACTCTGTCTAAACGTGAACTCACCCTGGAAAAATTCAGCTGCCCTTTGCCCAGGAAGAGGGCGGTGCAGGGCCGGGTTCCTGGGCAGCTGCCTCCTCTGGCATTTCCCTGTGGAGAAGGTCTCCTAACAGATAATTACAGCCCAGCAAGACAAACCAGGAGCACAGACAGGGGCCTGGATTGCCAAACAGGGCTGCTCTGGCAGGGGGCAGGCGGCCTGGGGAGCCAACAGGGGCCTTCCCAGGGCTTGAGGACCTGAGTAGGGCTGAGTCCTTCCCGCGTGGGCCGGGAAAAGGGAAATTGGATCTTTGCTGGGTTTGTGGGCCAGGTACCTTTGTTGCTAGGGCAAGTAAGTTCTGAATGGAGAGTCCACAGACAGGGCTGGAGGCCAGGGCCTCCTCCACTGGGCAGTCTTTTAGACAGGTGCTCTCCAAGGAAAGTGCCTCGTCTACTGTCTGGGGTGTGTACACATGTGCTCCTCATGGTCACTCTCATGGGAAGCCAAGGTCACTGAGGAGGATAAGGTGTCTGGTGTGTATACTGCAGGAGGGCACTGCGTCCCAAGTGTGGGCTGGAGGAGGACACTGTGTCCCGAGTGTGGGCTGGAGGAGGACACCGTGTCCCGAGTGTAGGCTGGAGGAGGACACTGTGTCCCCAGTGTAGACAGGAGGAGGACACTGTGTCCGCAGTGTAGACTGGAGGGACACTGTGTCCAGAGTGTAGACTGGAGGAGGACACGGATATCCTGAATGTAGGGTGGAGGAGGACACTGTATCTGAGTCTCCTGAGTGTACAGTAGAGGAGGACATGGTGTCCGGAGTGTAGACTGGAGAAGGACACTGTGTCCCGAGTGTAGACTGGAGGAGGACGCAGTGTCCTGGGTACATTCACGACCCCGCCCCTGCCAGGACTCTTCAGGCTCTGTGCCCTGGACTCCATCAGATCTGAGGGGTGTCGGGCTGGGTACTTCTGCAGGGAGGCTTCCTGAGGGACACAGGCTCCCACGTGTCCTCTTCCCACACTGACCACAGAAGTGAAAGTGGTATTCCTCTGGCTGTTCTCAGGCTACACCTGACTTGGGCCGACCCTAGGAGGTCCGGGCCTCCAGCACCGCCTACTGCCCCGCCCCAGGCCCCCCGCGCTCGCCCTGGGCTCTGCCCTGCCCGCTGCCCCTGACCCCGCTTCCCCGCCCCGCCAGTCCAGCCACCAGCGTCCTCCAGGGCCTCCCTCCTCCAAGCCTGCGCAGCCCCCACTCCCCGCCGGACCCAGATCACCTCCCGCTGCCGTGTTCCCCTCCCCGCCTGCCCCGGCCCATCCACCGCCTCTGGCCCTGCCAGTGCCCTCTGCGTGGCCCCCCGCGGTCAGCTTAGGACCTGGACACTCTGCGCCGCCCCTGAACCGGCTCTTTGGCCCTCGACTACTCCCTGCCAACATCGGCTCTTTGGGTCCCCCTTTTCCACACTGTCCTCGACCCTCGGCCCTTTCCATACACACTCGGCCCTTCCGAGGCCACTCGGCTCTCTTCGTCAGTCCCCACACTTCAGCCGCCCTCGGCTCTTCGCGTTCTCTCGGGTTTCTCCGTATACCCTCGGTGATGTCCCACCACCCTATATCTGACCACCCGTTCCCCGATAATGTCCCATCACCCCGTTGTTGATCAGCTTCCTCACCCTTCCCCGTCCCCAGGTGGCATCTGCTCACCCCAATATCTGATCCCATGTCCCACCACCCACTCTCCCAGGGGACATGAGAGGAGCAGTGGTGGCGACCCCTGAGGGCCTGTACACACAGGAACCAGCCCTGTGTCCAACCAGCTGTGATGAGGAAACACCGCCCACTGCCCAGGAGGCAGGCTGGGTGCAGGCTGGGTGGGGTTGCTGAGCCAGAGCCATGAACTGACAAGTACCTAAACAACAGGGACCACTGTCCCTCCATTGCCTCCATTGGGGACCCCCGCTCTCCCCTCCCCAGTCCCTCTGAGCTCAGGCCAGGGGCCTTGATCTCCCAGAACCCAAGTTCCCCTCTATATGCCTGCGTTGGGTCCCCTCAGAGCTTAGCTCCCAGGCAGACGAGGGGGCAGGAGCCCTGAGGGTCAGGCCTGTCCCCCTTATCTCCAGGGAAAACAGGTGTCACTGGGATGTCAACATTCTTGGCCTGCAGCTTCTGTCCTGCCTGGTAGCAGCCATCCTGGAATGCATGATGACCTTGGGCTAGTATGGCAAGGCCAGGGGTCATCCCCCCTCATCACAGGCTCCTCGAGACAGCATGGCTCCTGCCCCCTGCCCAGCACCTGGGGGCCCACCTGTGTGACCAATTTTTTGGAACCCCCAGTAGGTCCCACCTGGTGTCCCATTAGTGGGGTGCAGCTCCCTAGCCCAGGAGGGACCAGGAGGATTGTTACGGACACAGCTGAGGGGTCGACAGATCCTCTGTATTGGGGGCTGAATAGGAGAACACTTGACTACAATATCCAGAATCCTCCCGCCCGAAGCTGCCCAGGGTATCTGTAGTGACACCGCAGAGCGCCAAAGCACACCACCCAGAATCCCTGGGGGGCCTGCTGCTTGGCGGGGGAGGGGGCCCATCTTGGTGAGAGCTGCGTGGACAGACCTCTGGACTACACTACCCAGTATGCGAATGGCCCTTGGCTTCCGGGGAGGGCCATCACGTAATGGTTGCATGAGCCGATGTCTGGACTACACTATCCAGAATGCTCGGACTTCTGGGAAGGGGGAAATCACTGTAAGGGTTGCCTGGGCAGACCTCTGGACTACACTACCCAGAATGCTCAGGGTCCTCGGCTTCCAGGTCTTGGGGCAATCACCGTGAGGGTTGCATGGGCAGACCTCTGGACTACACAACCCAGAAGGATCTGGCCGCATTTTGGGGAGGGGCATCACGGTGGGGGGGGGGGTTGCATGGGCCGACCTCTGGACTACACTACCCAGAATGCTAACGACCCTGGGCTTCCAGGAGGGGGGGGCATCATGGTGAGGGTTGCCTGGGCAGGATGCTGGACTGTAATACCCAGAATGCTCCAGGGGCCATCGTGATGAGGGTTGTGTGGGCAGACCTCTGGACTACACTACCCAGTATGCGAATGGCCCTCGGCTTCCGGGGAGGGCCATCACCATAATGGTTGCATGAGCCGACCTCTGGACTGCACTACCCAGAATGCTTGGGGCCCTCAACTTCTGGGGAGGGGGGGGGGGAATCACCATAAGGGTCGCGTGGGCAGACCTCTGGACTACACTACCCAGAATGATGGGGCCGCGGCTTCCGGGGAGGGGCATCACGGTGAGAGTTGCGTGGGCAGGATGCTGGACTGCAATACCAAGAATGCCCCGGGGCCATCATGGTGAGGTGCATGGAGAGAAGTGGACTACAGTGCCCAGGGGCCTTGGCTTTCAGGGGCCATCATGGTGAGGGCTTCCCGGGTAGGATGCTGGACTGCAATGCCCAGATTGCCTGGGGCCCGCTTCCCCAGAGGCCTCTGCGCCGGCCGCTTGGGTTTCCGGCCTTCCCCTGTTGGACACAGAGGTGGGGAGTCGGGTGTGTTGTGTGGAGTGCTGGCCAGCGGCAGGTGGCCACCCAGGGCTGAGTGGGACTGGTGTGTTCATTCCTCTGCCTGCTCCAAGGGCTGCAGCTGTGCTGGAGGGGCCGAGTGCAGAGGATGGCGCTTAGGAAAGTGGTCTCCTTAACTCTCCTCCTGAACGTCCACTGCAGTGATGTCACCGATGGGTACAACTGGACATCAGATGATGTCCACATCTGTGATGTCACCCATTGGTACAACTGGGCATCAGATGATGTCCACATCTGTGATGTCACCGATGGGTTCAAGTGGACATCAGATGATGTCCACACCTGTGATGTCACCGATGGGCACAGCTGGACATCAGATGTAGCAGTGGGTCAGGTAGCTACTGAGGGTAGAGGAAAGAGCCGAGTTCCATTATGGTCTGCACAGAGGTAATTTGGGCATAATAAAGGGGGAAAGAAGGAAGAGTTCAGCTTGGGACTCAGTGAAGTAAGAAATAGAGTCAGTCCTTGTGAATGCAGTTAGGCCAGCTGTGTTGGTGGCAGTGGTCTAAGAATTCTGTGTTCCCCCAGAGACTGGGAGAGAGAACCTGTCCTGCTGGATGATTGTATTTCGAGGTAATGGCTCTCAGGCTCTGAGCCCCTCTGAGTTGCAAGAGGTGCATGTTGTCAATTGCAAGTCCTTTCTATTAAATGACCGGAGAAAGGGAGGTTGGGGCCTGTCCTCAGGTGTTGGCCAGGATATAGTAAGTTTTCTTGGAAGCCTTGAGCTTTCCTCAGGCAGTTGTTTTGAGGGACGAGGTGGAGGTGGGGGTGTTGCACATGAGGCACAAACTATGCTGAGTCCCTGAGCTCAGAGGATTTGCTTCCATCAGGGTGTGTGGACTTGGGGGAACACCATCTTCCTACCTGCCTCAGGAGGTCTGGGCTCATGCATGCCCACCAGGAAGCCCCCTCACCCCAGACTCTAGAGGGCAGAGGCAGTGACTGCTCTGCCTTTGGCTGCTATGGGGAGTGCCCGTCCTCAGCCCTCCCAGGAAACACGCAGGGTCCCTAGCCATCCCTGTGTTGGCCTGTAGCCTTTTCTGCGGCCAGCAGGGCTGGTGTCCCACAAAGGAGATGCCTGTAAGGGAGGCACAGTTGGAGGCCTGGGCTGTGAAGGGCCTTTTGCTCCTCCTGTGCTGAACAGGCAGTGTGCTAGTCCTGAACGTCAGAATCCTGACTCAGCAAGCTGCATCATGACCATTTTGGGAAAATGGACTAAGTCCCTGGAGCTGCCCATTGGCTAAGACTGGGCCTCCTGAGAAAGGGTGCCTATGCAGTTATCAGAGGCCCTGGGTGGAGGCAGGAAATCCCTCTTCAGCGCCTGCACTCGGCCTCTGTGGGGAGACATATCCACCCTCCCAGCGTCCTGACAACCAGCCCCCCCCATTCCCCTCTCCTCTTTCTGTCTTGTTTGACCCCCAGGCTGTTCTTCCCTCACCCCTTTAAAGGGCCATCTTGGGCCCAGTGGACACAGGTGAGATGCCTTGACCAGGTGAAATGTCCTCTCCTTTGCCTCCTGAGATTAAAAGGGACATCTTTGCTGTTACAAGCTGGGAGGTGGGGTTGAAGGACATGTAAGGGGTGGGATTGGTCTAGTTCTGTGCTTTCTGGGGCCCAGGAACAGCAAGGTGGAGGCTCAGTGTCCAGTGCCAGGAAGGCTGACCTCTTACTGCTCCTTGTCCTCATCCTCCACTGGCCCCAGGAGGTTGAAACCTGAGGCCAGAGTGCCCAGACAGTCAGTGTGGGAAGTGACCACCTGGCAATGGTGAGGGCCTGTGAAGTGCCCTGCTCCTGTCCCCTCCCTATGTGGGGTGAGCTTGGGGAGACAGGTATCTGCAAAGGGTGGAGCAGAATGTCCCTGTGTCATTCTCCTAGGGCTGCCTAGCAAAGTGCCACAAACTGGATAGCTTGGACACACAGAGACTTGTGGCCTCAGACTCTGAAGTCCAGAGCTCTGGAGCTGAGGTGCCGGCCGCATTCCCCGGGTGGTCTCCCTGCAACCTCTCTAGTTTCCTGGCTTTGGCAGCAGAGCTCCAGTCTCCACAGGGTGTTCTTCCTGGGTCTGATTCCTCCTATGTATAAGACACGAGGCTATGCAGATTTTTTTTCTATAAACTTTACAATTTTGCACTTGAAAATTTGACTTTATGGATTATTTTGAGTAGCTTTTTGGGTAAGCCATAAAGATTGCGTTCAGGTTTCATGTGGTTCGTTTTTATTTTCACAACTGTTCTGCAGCCATTTGTGGTTACAGATTTTTTTCTCTCCATCTAGTGGCCTTTGTCCCTTTGAGAGGACACTTGACTGGTTTTACATGGGTCTTTTTTGGGCTCATTCTTCTGTTCCTTTTGTCTATTTCCAATGCCTTTCCCACTGCCACACTCTGGGATCACTGAAGCTTTATGATAGTGCTTGTAACCAGATGTGCAGAGTCTTGATCTTTATTTTGTTTGTTTATTTTTATGTGGTGCTGAGGGTCCAACCCAGTGCTTCACATGTGCGAGGCAGGTGCTCTGCCACTGAGCCACAATCTCAGCCCCCCTTTTGAGCTATTTTTGATCACTCCTTTGCCATATCTTCTAGGCTCAGCATTTGTAGGTATCTTCTGTGGTACTGTGATTGGGATTCTGCTGCATCTAAAGATCAAATTAGAAAGAAGTATCTCGCTAACATTAATGGTTGAACTGATCCTGAGCAAGAAAAATCACTGCATTTATTTATGTTTCTTTTCATTCCTTTCAACCATGTTCAAAGTTCTCTGAATGCATACTTGTATATGTGTTGTCAGAGTAACCCTTCAGTATTTCAGGAGTGCTATTTTTTTAAAATTCAAATTCCAGTAATTCCTGTGTTGCCTACATATAGCACACCAGTTTCCTCTAGTCCCTTAGCCGTCTGCTTTCCCTCTTGATATTTCCATCTGTCTTGGGCTGTTTTCTGTTGCTGTATCTGCTCAACTGAGGCTGAGTCATTCATTAAAAAACTATTTTTAGTGCTGGGGATATAGCTCAGTTGGTAGAGTGCTTGTCTTACATGCACAAAGCCCTGGGTTCAATCCCCAGCACCTAAAGAAAAAAAAAAAAAAGGCTATTTTTAATTTCAAGATGTGTAGAGAGTCCCAGGTCAGGGACTGCATCTGTTGAAGGCCTCTTCTGATGGGGATTCTGCAGTATCCTGAGGCACTGCATGAAGGGACCAGCTGGCTTTTGTAGCAAATTTGTTTCCTTGACAACTCATTGATCCATTAATTAATTAACTAAGTAATTAATGTTTGTGGTGGTGGAGATTGGACCCAGGGTCGTGTACATGTGAACAAGCACTCTACCCACTGAGCCCTTGATCCATTAATTTATGAATGGATAAATTCACTCATGAGGGCCGAGTGCTCAGGGCCAGTCTGTCCTCAGAGTTCCCCTCACTGCTCCCACTTCACATCAAATGAATTCTGGATGACAAAAATTCAAACCATAGCACCATCAAAGACAATCCAGGAACAGAATTTACTTGTGATATTTTTTCCCATGTTTTCTTTATTTTCATATTAATTCCTTCTCATTAAATACCTGGCTATTGGCCCCGTCCAGCAAGTATCCTCCACTACAAAGTCCCAGAGATGAGTCAGCTGGTCCCTGATAAATAGAAGGCAACCAAATGATGACATGAATTTATATTGTTCAGAGGACAGAGGAGTGTCTCTTTTTGAACAAGAGGAGACTGCCACACTTCTGCAGACCCCTGGACCCTCTCCTGGGCTTGCTGCTGCCCCACCTTGTAAAATTCAGTGCTTGGAGAGCACCCTGCTCAGTTTAGCAAGGACACCCCCTCCCCAGTATCGGATCAGGCTCCTCATCCTCTGCCATCCCTGGTGACATCTGGCCACCCTGGCTGTCTCCAGAAGCATCCTGTTTGGTGGGTTTAGCAAGGACAACCCTTCTGCAGCATATAGGGCCCTGATTAAACCCTCTGCTTTAATGGGTAATTATTTCCCTAATGCTGCAAGGCAGGAGCTTGTCAGCAGACACCAGAAGCTGAAGAGGCAAGGAAGGACCCTCCAACAGCTGTCAGAGGGAGAATGGCCTTGCTGACACCCTCATTTGGGGATTCTGGCCTGCAGAATGGCGAGATCGCAGGTTTGTGTTTTAAGTCACACTTATTTCTGTGCTCTGTTTTGTTGGTCCTGGAAATGGACCCACTGGCTCTCCCTGTGCTAAAGATGTCTGCTCCTCCCAGTGCACCTTGCTAATCACCTCAGCATGAAGGAAACTGTTCTGAATTTGAAGCTGAGGAGGCATCCTGGAGCAGTTTGGCTTTGGTTAGGGGAGGGACCAAGGAAAGTGGCCAAGGCATTTGGAGGGCTGAGTTGAAAGACCACAGGGCAGGTCAGGGGCATGTGGCAGGAAAGGAACTGTGTCAGTTTTGAGCCCCTCAGTTCTCCTGTTCTGAGTTCAGGCCATTCACTGATGTGCCTGGGGACATTTCTGTGTGACAGCGCTGCTCTCAGCTCAGGGATGAGCATCAGATCCAAGACCAGAGACTGTGCTCTTCCTCTGTGGGCAGCAAAGTCCATGCCCTGAGCGTCGGGCATTGCTCCCTTCCAACCCTCTTGTTCTTCTGAGGGAGACCTCACACATTCTAGTCCTTCTCTGCTCTGGGGTGCACAGCCCTGATTCCAGCCCCTCCAGCAGCACAGGAAGGGGTGCAGTGACAGAGGGAGCAACACCTCTATCCAGGTGGCCTGGATGGTCCCTCTGCCCTCCCTGAGCCAGGCTGGGCCTTGACCCAGTGTGTGAATGTTAATAAAAATACAGCATCACTTCTTAATATTCTTAAAAGAAAAAGGTATTTTTAGAAAAAAAAATTTCCATAGAAGGAAAGTGAGGATCTAGGATTCGTCCGGAGGAGTGGGGTGCACTCCTTCCCTGACTGGCACCCCAAGTGGACACACAAACACAAATACAAGTATAGACGTGTGTAGGTGCACACATACACAACACCCTCACAGCCTTCCCCACCAACTCTGTTACACATCCCCATGACACACCCATGCACCTCTGCGTGCCTTTACATACGTGCACACACCCCATCCCTGTCTGCCTTGCACCTCTGAGGCTGCAGATTGGAGGAAACCAGGAGAGGAGCCAGGAGAAGCTGAGGAGGAGCCTGGCCACAGACAGAGGGAGACCAGGGCATCCCTTCCTGACCCAACTCTGCCTCAGACCCTGGAGTTCTCTCCAGAGCCAGGAATGGATGTTCCAGGCTTGGGCTTCTCCAGGGGTTGATTCCTGTGGGGACCTGAGCTGATATGTGAGTTTCCTGGGTCCTCACTGTTCTGCCTTCAGTGACAAGGGGGGAAAGGGTCCATGCGTTGGGCTTTTGATTTATAAGCAGACAAAACAGAAGGTCAACAACCAAACACACTGTCAAGGGATCAGTGTGGGACACAGAGCTAGTGAGCTCCCCCGAGCCCTTCAGGAGCATCCCCTTTCCCCACCTGGTGGCTGTGGTGCCACTGGAGCATTGGTGTGGTCTGCTCTCTGCAGAGTGTGATGTGTGGGGTCAGGTGTGTCCTCTGAGGCCCCCAACCCCCTCCACCCTCGGGGCAGGGATGTCCTTTGAAGTCCCCCAGCCCCATCCGCCCTCTGGGCAGGGACATTCTCTGAATACCCCCCTCCCCCACTATGGGCAGGGACGTTCTCTGAGGTATCTGGACACTGTGAACAGAACTGCTGTACATAACTCCATGCTGTTACCTAGGTGTGTTTTCGAGGCAGTCATCTGTATTCTTGGATCATGAGGTGACACCATGTCTAACTTTGGGGAAAATGGCCAGCTTTTTGATAGTAGTGAGCTGTTGAGTGTTCCACCAACAATGCACGAGAGTGCCTGTGGCTGCTCATCATCCTCAAGGTGGATACCGCACTTAGGAAAGACCTTAGCAGCTTAGTAGGTGTGCAGTGCATCTCAGAATTTTAGTTTGTGCTTTCTTCATGACAGGTGATGCTAAGAATCCTGTTTGTGCTTCTTTGCCATCTCATACTTTCTTGTGAGTTGTCTCTTTAGATTTTACCCACTGGGTTGTCTTATTGCTGAGTGTCTTACTATGTTGTGGACACAAGTTTATTTTAGACACATGCTTTCCAGATGTTTCACCCAGTCTTTTCCTTGTCTTTTCATTTCCTTAATATGGGTTTTTGCAGAGTGATTTAATGCAACTCACATCATCAGTTTTGTCTTTCATGGATTCGTTTTGGGGGCTTTATTTAAAGCCTCACCATGAAACGTGTGGTCATGCATGTCTTCTAGAGTTTTGCAGTTTCGCATTGTAAACGCAAGTCTATGGAGTATTTTGACAGGTTCTGGGCTCCAGATGTGTGCCTTCTTGAGGTGCATCTGGATCCTAGGTTCAGAAACAGCTTTCTGGGAATTTCACTTGGAATCACTGAATCTGCAGAGGAGGTTTATCTTAACGACATGGAGACCTGAACAAGGAGTATCTCTGCATTTATTTATATTGCATTTGATTTCTTTCTACTGTTTCAAGATTTTCTGAAAGCAGGTACTTCAATTTTGGGGGACGCTATTTTACATGTTAACACATTTAAAATTCTCTTATTCCAGTTTACCCATTCCACTCTTTCCTCTACATGATTGCTACTGTTTTGGAAATCGGTGGAATTTTGCCTAGGGGCCATGTACTTTGCAGCTTTCTATCTCCATCCATTTTGACCAAGACATAGGATGGGCTATATTTTTTTAAGTAGTTGTAGGTGGACAGCATGTCTTTATTTATTTATTTATCTTATTTATATCATGCAGTGCTGAGGATCAAACCCAGTGCCTCACATGTGCTAGGCCAGAGCTTTGCCACTGATACAGCCCCATCCCTCTTTCTTTTTGATTTATGAAATTATGACCAGAAATAATCAGAACTATGAATTTCAGAGCTTCACTGTTTACTGGCACTAGGGTGTGTACAGAGGCAGGCAGCTCTGAATGGTGAGCCTCCGGCACCCTGCGCTGCCCATGGCGGCCAGCAGGGGGTGCACATAACAACTGTCTCCCACCACCTGCTTTTGGTGGGTGGTGTTCTGTGTCCTCTGCAAGTTTCCTTCTCCTGGGGACCCAGGTGGGAAATACCACATCTGGGGCCCTAAGGTGAGGAGCAGAGGTTCATTATCCTGGAGATGCTCCCGGGGAGACTCATGACCTCGGGATGCCTGGTGACTCTGCCTATGGAGAGGACAAGAACTTCCTTACCCTGGGGACCCTGTTGGGGAGACATCATGGCCTGGGGATGCCTGGGGGCTCTGTCTTAAGGTGGGGACCAGGGCTTCCTTATCCTGGGGACCCTTGTGGAGAGACACCATGGCCTGGGGATGCCTGGGGGATATGTCTGTGGTGAGGACCAGGGCTTCCTTCTCCTTGGCACCTACCCATGGAGACTCCACTGTGGATTCAGGATGACCGAGGTCCAGGTGAAGAAAACATGAGGAAGAAGCTTCCTGGGCACTGCCTGGTGGGCTGAGGAAGAAGTTCTGCCATGTCCTTTGCTTTCCCAGGTAATATTTCAGCAGAACTTCTTTTACAACAGTTTTCCTCACTGAGGCTTTGGCTGCTCGTCATTATGTCACTTCAGTGTGTTTTGTGTGGCCTGAGTGTATTTTGGGGAGAAATCCAAGGACACAGGAGAAACACAGATGGCCACTCAAGATGGTGCAGGGAGGCCCAGTGCCTGGAGTCCCACTGGGGCCTGAGGGGACCTCATTGCTTGCTCTTATTCATGTTTTAATGACTAAATTTTCTTATAGGTTTAAGTACTTGAGAAATAATGAGAAGTTGATGTGTTAAAATTCAAAGTTATGTTAAGTGTAAATATTGCATTTGTGTCGGTTACAAGAAGGACCTTGTGGTGGGGTTCTAGACCAGGGGTGGAGTGCTCCGTCCCAGGAGCTCTGAGATGAAACCAAACGAAGAAGCAAGACACAGACTTGAAGATCTACAGTGTGAATCAACCACAAGTAAAGGAGGACTTGAGATGTATCGATCCCGTGCACTGCATGCTCCCGTTAGAACCTCATCTGACATTGTCTAAAGTCTATTGGAAATAGCTGGAGAAATCTGTGTATCAGTTGGGTGTTAGATATTAAAGAATCATGATTATTTCCAACGGTGGCTGTATTAAAGACTTCTTTCCATTACGTGACTACAATTTTTTTAGAAGAGACCGGATGATGCTGGGGTGTGCTGGGTGAGTCTGTTCCAGTGGGGTGGGCCCTCTGACCAGTCCCACAGTGGGGATGGCTGCGTGGGCAGTGTCTTGGCTGAAGTACCCATAATACTTGGGGTACCAGGACCAGTAGCCCTTAGGGGCCTCACATTGAGGGGCCTGTGGGCAGAATGCTGGACAGCAGGGCCTAGAATCCTCGGGGCCCACAGTTCCCAGGAGCCTCTGGTGAGAACTGCATGGCAGACCACTACTACCCTGAATAATGGGGGCTCCTGTCAACTGTGTGGCCTGCAGATCCCAGAGGCCTTTGTGGAGGAATCTTGGCTGGGCGGGCAGTTGCTGGGATATGCTGCCCAGAATCCTCAGTGTACCAGGGCAAGCACATGGTCCAAAGCTCCCAGGGGCCTTGGTGGGTGCTGAGCAGCAGAATGCTGGACTACAGTGCCCAGAGTCCCCGGGTGGTTTGTGAGAATGCAGCCAGCAGCTCCCAGGAGACTCTGGGGTGAGAGTTGCGAAGGTTATGATGGCCTGTCCTACCTAGAAGCCTTCAGGGCCTGCCATCACCAGAGCCCTCTGCAGTGAGGGCAGCATAGGTCAAATGACAGATGGCAGTATCCATCACCCTCGGGGACCTGCAGCTAGCAGGGACCTCTGGAGTGATGGCTGTACTGACAAAATGACAAACTGTGCTACCCATTACCCTTGGATGCCTGCTGTTCCTAGGAACCTCTGGGGTCAGGGCTGCAAGGGCAGAACACCAGGCTTCAGTGCTCAGAATCCCTGGGGATCCCTGCAAACCCGGTAACTCCCAGAGTTTCTGTGGTGAGGGTTGTGTGGGTAGAGCATTACCTGGAATCTCTAGGGAACCAGGGAAAGCAAGGGGTCTGCAGCTCCTGTGGTCCTCCCAGCAGGGCTCTGCAGGCCAAACCTACCCTACCTTACCCAGAACCCTCAGGGGCTGCGGCTCCCAGGATCCTTTGTAGTAATTGAGCATGAACACTGCACTACATTACCCAGAATCCTCAGGGGCTGTGGCTCCCAGGATCCTTTGTAGTAATTGAGCATGAACACTGCACTACATTACCCAGAACCCTCAGGGGCTGCGGCTCCCAGGATCCTTTGTAGTAATTGAGCTGCACTACATTACCCACAATCCTCAGGGGCTGCAGCTCCCAGGATCCTTTGTAGTAATTGAGCTGCACTACATTACCCAGAATCCTCAGGGGCTGCAACTCCCAGGATCCTTTGTAGTAATTGAGCATGAACACTGCACTACATTACCGAGAATCCTCAGGGGCTGCAGCTCCCAGGATCCTTTGTAGTAATTGAGCATGAACACTGCACTACATTACCCAGAATCCTCAGGGGCTGCAGCTCCCAGGATCCTTTGTAGTAATTGAGCATGAACACTGCACTACATTACCCAGAACCCTCAGGGGCTGCGGCTCCCAGGATCCTTTGTAGTAATTGAGCTGCACTACATTACCCAGAACCCTCAGGGGCTGCAGCTCCCAGGATCCTTTGTAGTAATTGAGCTGCACTACATTACCCAGAATCCTCAGGGGCTGCAGCTCCCAGGATCCTTTGTAGTAATTTAGGTGCACTACATTACCCAGAATCCTCAGGGGCTGCGGCTCCCAGGATCCTTTGTAGTAATTGAGGTGCACTACATTACCCAGAATCCTCAGGGGCTGCAGCTCCCAGGATCCTTTGTAGTAATTTAGGTGCACTACATTGCCCAGAATCCTCAGGGGCTGCAGCTTTCAGGATCCTTTGTAGTAATTGAGCTGCACTACATTACCCACAATCCTCAGGACTACAGCTCCCAGAACCCTCTTTGGTGACTGAGCAAGCTGTTGGACTGAAGGACCCACAACCCTAAGGGGGGATTTAGCTCCCAGAACCCTCTGATGTGAGTGGGCAGAACTACATGACTCACTACCCTCAAGGGCTGTAGCTCTAAGGATCCTCTGTGGTGAGAACGGGAGGGCAGAGAACTTAACTGTACTACCTGGAATCCTTGGGGGAGGGGTTGTCCATGTGAGTGTGCAGCCTGCAACTCCCAGAGGCCTTCACAGTGTGGGCTGTGCAGAAGGCCAGACTACACTGCCCAGAATCCCTAAACCCTGGGCACCCAGACACCTTCCTGTCGAGGGCTTCAGGGAAAAGCATCTGGGGTGTCCAGGCAGATCCCAGGAGCCTTGATGGTGAGATCCACTTAGATAGCATGGACTGCATTACCCAGAATAATCAATGGCCTACAGACCTCTGAGGTCAGGGCTTCCTGAGTAGTACAGACTACAATGCCCAGAATTCCTGGGGCTCATAGTTCTAAGGTGCCACTATAATGTGGGCTGCACCAACAGAGCTCCACACTACAAGGTCCCTGGTGCTTGGGGGCCTGAAGCTCCCTGCCGCAGTCTGGCTGGGCACAAATCAGGAGCCACTCACAGCTTGGTAGATTCAAACAGCAACTCTTTATTCCCAAACTCACACCGGCCTCTACAAACACGTTCTGGGGAAATCCACGTTCTCTGCCCAAATCCACACCTCCACTGGGCTTCTGTCTCCCAAATATATTCTGAATCCCGTGAGAACTCAAGGGGAACTCAGGCAGCAGGATATGCCCTATTCTAAACGGGGAACGCCCTAAACTCGGATTATCCTAAACCGAGAACACCCTAAACACGGATCCGCCCTGGTCCTTGAGCAAGGTCACCTTACATGCAATGTCGCTGCAAAATGTCCTATTTCCATGAGTCCTTCCACTAAAGAAACATGGGGGTATGCTGGCAAGGAAATTGTCATACCTACTTGGCTGATGGCTCCCAGCAGCTCCCAGGAGCCTCTATGGTGAGGGCTGCATGGGCCAAATACACTTCCCAGAATCCTAGGGGCCCCCACGTAGCACCTCACAGAAACTTCGCAATGAGGGCCACATTGTAGAATACTGGACTGCACTGGCCAGAATCCTGGAGTATGTGGTACCTGCAGCCTCTGTAGGCTTCTGGGGTGAGGCCTGCATGGCCAAAACACCTGACTACACTGCCAGGGTCTTCCAGGTGCCAGCATGTGGCACACAGCTCTCAGGTCCTCTGTGGCTAGGGTGTGTGGGCAGAACACCAGGTGACACTGCCAGGGTCCTTCAGGTGCTTGGACCAGTGTGGGGCAAAGAGCTCTATGGTCCTCTATGGCAGGGCTGTGTGGGAGGAAAACTAGATGCCACTGCCAGAGTCCTCCAGGGCATCTGGACCAGCACGTGGCAAACAGCCCCATGGTCCTTAGTGCTAAGGTCTGTGTGGGCAGAACACCAGGTGACACTGCCAGGGTCCTCCAGGGCACCTGGACCAGCACGTGGCAAACAGCCCCATGGTCCTTAGTGCTAAGGTCTGTGTGGGCAGAACACCAGGTGACACTGCCAGGGTCCTCCAGGTGCCTGGACCAGCACGTGGCACACAGCCCCATGGTCCTCTGTGGTTACAGTGTGTGGGCAGAACACCAGGTGACACTGTCAGGGCCCTCCAGGTGCCTGGACAGCATGTGTCACACAGCTCTCAGATCCTCTGTGGTTACAGTGTGGGGGCAGAACACCAGATTTCACAGTCAAGAATCCCTGGGAATTCTGAATGAAAGTGTAGCCTGTAGCTCCCAGGTGCATTCATGACTAGAGCTGAATCATCTAGAATGAATTCTTTAGAATTAGTTAGAATGCCCCAAGGCAGGGGCTGAAGCCTGGGTTCCCAGAATCATCAGAGGGTTTGATCTGAAGTCAGTTCTCCTCCCCTTGACAGTGGTCACCATGGGCTGAGATTAAACTGTTTTGTTTTGTTTTTCCACCAGGTGTTGAACTCAGAGGTGCTTAACAACTGAGCCACAGCCCAGCCCTGTTCAGTTTCTATTTTGAGGCAGGGTCTTGCCAAGTTGCTTAGGGTCTAACTAAATTGCTGAGACTAACCTTGAACTTATGAACCTCCTGCCTCAGCCCCCAGAGCCACTGGGATTTCAGGTGTGTGCTACTGCATCCAGCCTTAACTTCTTTTCTGAAAAACCATGATCTGAAAATGGGGCAGCCTCTGGCTAAGTCGCTCTGTCTCCAACACCTCACTTCCCAGAGGCCTCTGCAGTGGGCTGTTTCTGGGCTTCTGTTGGGTGCATGAGAGAATTTCCCAGCTCCTGCAGCTGCACATGTCTGCACCCCTGCCCACCTGGCCCCTGGCTGCAGCAGCGCTTGGCCTGGTGGAGTGCAGGGCTGGGGTGCAGGTGTTAGGTAGTAGCTAGCAATGAGCAGTGAAATGCAGGCAAGGTCCCAAGAGTTCTTTAAAGTACTCCCAAAGTAGATGAGAAAGCAAAGGTGGTAGTTAATTTGTAGAAATAAACTGAAGCAGAGGAGCTAATGGGAAGACATGTCAAGAGAAAGGAGTAATGGGACTAACTCTGTCCACTGAGGTTGGTGGGAAGCTAGAACTCATGGCTAAAGGTGGCTCCATTTGTCTGGAAAGGAAGTGCTGCAGGGCACAGACCAGGCAAGACACCAAACAAAAAGCAGATTTTATTTGTCTATAGCCAGGTTCAGAGGGCACAGCTTTTGGTGTAATCAATCAATCCCCCTGAGCTTTGAGTTCAGTAGTTTCAGAACTCTATACCCAGCATGTAAGGGGAGGGGCTCAGAAGTTCCCAGTCTGCAGAAGTTCACACACAAGCAGCTTTGTCTTTCACTGTTGTGGGCAAGTTAACCCTTCAAGGACAGCGACTGAGAAGGGGTGAGCTGGTTCTCCCTCCCTTCCTCCCCTGCCAGCTCTTACCATGGAGCCTGATTGGTAACTTCTCTCAGAGATGTAGCCATCTCAGTGAGGCTCCAGCTCAGGGCCAGAGGCCTGGTTACAGGATTTGTCTTTTATTTATTTATTTATTTATTTTTATCACATTAAACAGTAAGAATCATTGGGCAATAAAGATCTTCCTTAAAGGAAATAAAAACATTTTAATAGGTTTTTATCATGTCAAAATATGGACAAAATGTTAGCTCACATTAGCATAGTAAAATTAGGGAAATAGCCTGAAATATTCTTGAGTTGATCAGTTAAAATTTTGATAGTCAGTACAGTACATATAAATCTCTTTTTTAATTGTTTTAGCTTTTTATATTATCTGTCTAGATAATGATATAAAGATTTTCTGGTTTAGGAAAATACTTTTAAAGTTAAAATCTAGAAGACCTTGTATCCCCCAAAGATGATTTTTTGATTCTTCTTAGGACCTCCAATGTGTGCTTCCTCTCAGTTGAAGAATCTTTTCCTTTTAGAATTTTTCCTGGTTATACTTTGGAGTAATTTTTGAAATGTGGGAGGCGGGACCAGGAAGCCCACTCTGCCAGGCTTCCAGTGGTTACCATGGTGACGGAAACAGCATGGAGCCTGCTGCCCACAGTCAGGCAAGGGTTCCCTGAGCTCCCCTAGCTGGTGGGACTCTGTTAGATTTGTCTCTATCCCCAACCTGGGCAGGATCCTAGGGACGGGTAGCAGCTGGCCTTGTCTCTGCGACCTGTGCTTGCAGCTTGTATTCTCCTGTGTTTTGTACTTTTCCTTGTAGCATGGAGGATTTTAAAAGTGAGTTTTAACGGCAGACACCAGTGTTTCTCTCAGATTTTAGAGCAGTCTTCATTTGGCACCAGGCCAGGTTGCTTAAGGGTTAAAAGCACTGCTGGATGTGAGCCTAGGTACAGACCCCACAGGGAACAGCAGCTAAAGTCTTTTGTCCTCAGTGGCTGAGTTCCAGCCTTTCTGATTCAGTAGGACAAGAATGTAGCAAACAGGTTCAGTATAAACCTTCTGAGTATTCACAAAAATAACATTCACTCCTCCACAGCTAAAGAATCCTTGTATCAAGTCTCATCAGAAAATCCTCCTTCCCCTTTTCTCACTTTCCAAGCACAGACTTCTAGTATATAACCCCCCCAAATCTTTACCTAATATTTCAAAATACAAAAAATTCACAAAAACAATCCAAAAAAGTCCACAAAAGCACTTTCCCCATGGGGGAGGCCTGACTTAACAACGTATTCCATTAATCATCTTAATAATTCTTTACATTTAGAGTCTCTAGAATTATAATTTTTTTTTCTTTCTAAAGACAAACTACTCCCAAATATTAAAAAGTTAATGTCACAGATTTTTCTTCTACTTCACTTACTTTCTGCAATTCAGCCCACAATACTCTGCGATCCTAAGCGTGCTTAACTTCTGGAGAGAAATTCCAAACCCACTAAATTTCTAAAATTCATCCTGGGGTTCCATATGGGCCACAAATTGTCACCTTTCTCATGACTAAAACACTCAGGGTCACTCCAGGTGAACTGGGCTGTGTGAAATAATCACATAGAGACAGAGAAATACCTTTTCCTTTGGGTCCTATGGTGATGGCTTCTCTGACCTTAAGGGTCTGCAGAGAGAGAGAGAGAGAGAGAGAGAGAGAGAGAGAGAGAGAGAACACAGAGACACACACACACACACACACACACACACACACACACACACTCCTGCTGAACACTTTTATTGAGGAGAAGCCATTCAAATGAGGCAAGGGGTCAGGTTTCAGGGGGCTGAGTCTAGCTTCCTGATGTCTGTGTCAGCAGGTTGACTGACATCTAGGAAGGCCACACCCAAAGGCAGAGCAAGAGCAGGGGACACACAAAGGGAGTTTCCATGGACCATTCTATCCCAAACGGGGCAAAGGGGTTGGATTACAGAGGAACAGGTGAGTGTGGCTCAACCTCAGGGGAGAGACCTACATCTGAAGACATGCCTCGACTTTCTGAGCTGGGACAATGCCCAAGTCACCATGAATTGATTGAAATGACCCGTCAGAGCCTCTTGCTTCAGGACTGGAAGGTGTGGGTCATTCAGAGTGGCTCCCCACACTTCTACAAACTGCTAAACTGGATAAATGTCTGTGGTAAACTAGTAATGGGGTGTTGAGCACCTGGAGTGATGATTTCTTCCAGGGCAGTGGCCAAGTGAAATAGAGAAACAGGAAAATAGGAAGTTTACCTACATTGATCTCTCTTGTAGACAGAGACTCTTTTGCTGAGAGTCCTCAAATCAATTATGGTGAAGATTTCTGGGGAAAGTTAGTTAAGATTTTCTGTGGAGGAGGGGGTGCCACTACAGAAGATCCCTTTAGTAGCACAGTCACACTAAGGTAACTTCTGAGCAGCAATTGACCCCAGTGCCCACATCAACACGGATTGACTTGTGGATGAAGCCCCCTAAATAGGATGGCCACCGTGACAGTTTTGGAGAGGACCAGCTAAGGTCAACAACTCCACTGCCCAACGTGAAGGAGGAGTTGACCCCCTGATGGGCAGAGTACAGAGGTGGTCCCCAGTTCTCCTGAAAACATCAACAGTAGTGAGGTTTGGGGACAGCCTTGTCTCCTTTTATTCCCTGCCTGGAGATGCCCACTCTCCCCCTTGAGAGTGCTTTTGCTGAAGCCTCACTTTTCTCTTAGTTTATTTCCACCTCACGGTCACTTCTCAGAACCCTCTCCTGCATGGCTTTTGGTGTCTGACTTTAAATTTTCTTTTGCTGCAGCACAAGGGCTGGGGTTTGGAGTTTCCGCTCCCTGCTCTCTGGTGACCAGGGAGGTGGGCTTCTGGCTCCTTTTTCTCCTCTCCTGAGATTCCACTCCATGGTGACACAGCCAACTCTGCCAGACCTTGTGACAGCAGTGGGGACAGGTTCTATCCAGTAACAGCTGAGAGTGGAGAAAGGGCTGAGGTTTACCAGGAACTAGGGGTGAGCACCACCTCTGAGAATGAGCAGGGTCCTGCGGTGCGTGGCCATCAAACTGGCCATTAGGGGCGTGGCCATCGGGCACGTGGCTATCCGGGCACTTGGCCATCGGGGGGCGTGGTCATCAGGGGCGGGGCCTCGCCGCCATCTTCAACGCCAGTCCTCCTCCTTCAGGGTGAGAGGTGAGCTTTCTCCTCAGCACACACTTGGCAGAGCCTGGCTCCTGGAAACTGTGGGTCGCCCTTCAGGGAGGGCCCGAGCCCCCTTTTCCTCACAGCTACCTCAGGTGGACGCCTGGCTCGTGGACACTGGGGGTCATGTCTCTAGGGACACCTGGAGCTCCCTTCTCAGAGCTGCCTCAGGTGGGCGCCTGGTTTGGGGGCACTGTGGGTCCTAGGGTTGCCCATAGTTCCCTTCTCCTCAGAGCTGCCTCAGGGAGCCACTGGGCTTGGTGACACTGTGGGTCATGTCTCTAGGGACCCCCGTAGCTCCCTTCTCCTCAGAGCTGCCTCAGGGAGCCACTGGGCTTGGTGACACTGTGAGTCATGTCTCTAGGGAGCCCCGTAGCTCCCTTCTCCTCAGAGCTACCTCAGGTGGACACTGGGCTTGGGGACACTGTGGGTCATGTCTCTAGGGACCCCCGTAGCTCCCTTCTCCTCAGAGCTACCTCAGGTGGACACTGGGCTTGGGGATACTGTGGGTCATGTCTCTAGGGACCCCCATAGCTCCCTTCTCCTCAGAGCTGCCTCAGGGAGCCACCTGGCTCGGGGTCACTGTGGGTCACTGTTAGACCAGGACGCAAAGAAAAGACCAGTGACTCCAATTAAAATCAAATGAAATCAAGCTGATTATTTCCACCATCCGGGCTGCTTCTCCCACCCAAAACTACGGGAAAAGACAGCCCCAGCTCCCTCGCAGCGCAGCTCCATACCCAGGAATTTCCACAAAGCGGGTTACAGCTAGCAACACTCGGACAGCAGAGCACAAAGGCTGGTTTACATTTTTGCTGGCCCCGACATCAGAATTTATGAAGGTCATTAGAGCCTCAGAGAGCAGCGTTGTCTGGCCAGGGAAGGCCAGGGTTTATGGGGCGTCACTGCAGTTTCAGAGTGGGCTGCTGTCTGGTCAGATGGCCAGGCAAGGGGAGTCCAAGGCCCCGGGCAGGCATTCCAAGCAGGTTCAGAATCTGCAGTAATTTACAGTGAAACCAAACTTAGCTTTTCATGGCTTTGTGGCAAGATGGTTCCCAATTTTAAGAGGGAATCAGGCTGGGTCTATTGTCATGTCTCTAGGGACCCCTGGAGCTCCCTTATTTTCAGAACTGCCTGAGGGTGATGCCTGGCTTGGGGACACTGTGGGTCATGTCTCTATGGATGCATGGAGCTCCCTTCTCCTCAGAGCTACCTCAGGTGGATGCCTGGCTTTGGGACACTGTGCATCATGTCTGTAGGGATGCCCAGAGCTCCCTTCTCCTCAGAGCTACCTCCGGTGGATGCCTGGCTCGGGGACACTGTCGGTCATGTATCTAGGGATGCCTGGAGCTCTCTTGTTCTGAGTTGCCTGAGGGAATTGCACTAGAAGCTTCTGGAATGACCCGCAGTAAGTGTGGGAAATGTGATGTTGGTGAGGAGAGAGCCCCACCTTGGGACTGAGCTGAGGAGAGCCTGGCTGTGCGCCCTGCTCCTTCACTATTTCATTCAGGCTGGCTCTGCAGCAGGTCTAGGTTGTGACCCTCATCGTCTGTTTAAAAATAATTTACATTAGGTATATATTGCCATAATTTAAAATAAAATTTAGATGTAGTTGGACCTAATACCTTTATTTAATTTATTTATTTTTATGTGGTGCTGAGGATTGAACCCAGAGCCTTGCACGTGCTCGGTGACTGCTCTACCCCGGAGCCCCAGCCTCTCATCATCTTCCTACAGTTACCCCAGGTTTTTCCTGGAGAACCTGGGTGGGATGAAGGAGGAATGATGCACGAGGGTTCTAAGCCCAGGAGAGACTCCATTACTTGTGTTCCTTATTGCTTATTTTTTCAAATATTATTTTAGTTGTCCATGATTGTGTTTTATTTATTGATACTGAGAATCAAACCCAGTGCTTTGCACATCCTGGCAAGTGCTCTGCCACTGAGCCACAACCCCAGCCCTCCTTATTATTTTAACGGTGTCAAAGTAGTAGAAAAGAACACGGAAATATGGAAAAGCACATGTGTTACCAGCCTACTACTTTATTTCAGTTTAGTATATTATTTGTAACAAATTCATTTATTAAAAATGTATTTCAGGGCTGGAACTGAAGCTTCCTGGTAGAGTGATTGCCTAGCATGTGTGAGGCCCTGGGTTTGATCCTCAGCACCACATATAAATAAATAAGATACAGGTGTTTGTTTGATCTACATCTAAAAATATTAAGAAAGTTTATTCCATGTACTAAACTCATGAACCACATTTCATGGAACTAAACTCACAAAACTAAACTCATAAACCACATTTTTCTTTGGTTGAGAGAATTCCAGTTTAATTGTCAGTATATATGCATCTTCCCTCTTTTGAAAATTTTTTTAAATATTATTTTTAGTTGTAGTTGGACACAATACCTTTATTTATTTATTTTTATGTGGTGCTGAGGATCAAACCCAGGGCATCACGTGTGCTAGGTGAGTGCTGTACCACGGAGCCACAGCCCCAGCCCTGGTGCATTTTACTTATCCATAATAGTGGGGTCCATTTTGATGTATGCAGACATGCATGGAGTATAATTTGTTGTTTCACCCCAGTATTTCCATGTTCCCTCCACCTCCGTCCTCCTGCTCCCCTTTCTCTAGTGGTCTTCCTTCTATTTATTTATTGTTTTGTTAAACTGGTGGTTTATAGACAGACATGGAGGGGGGATTCACTGTGGTGTGGTCGTATATGTACTTAGATTGTTTGGTCAGTTTCATTCTGCAGTTCCTCCCTTTTCCCATCCCTCCTCTCTCCCCCTACACCCCCTTCTATTCCACTGACCTCCTTTGTATCTTTATGGGATCTCCCCATTTTATATTTCCTTATTTACCTCTAGTTTTTGTGTATAAGATAAAACATTTGACCCTTGGCTTTCGGAGTCTGGCTTATTTCAGTTAGCATGATGTTCTCCAGTTCCATTCATTTACCAGCAGATGCAGTAATTTCATTCTCCTTTATGGCCGAGTAAAACTCTGATGTGTGTATATGCCATGCTTTCTTTATCTGCTCATCTGTTGACAGACACCTGGGAAGGTTTCATAGCTTGGCTACTGAGAATTGTGCTGGCTTAAACATTGATATGGCTGTATTCCTATAGCATGCTGATTTTTGTTCTTTTAGGTAAATACCCCCCCCCCCAAAAAAAAAAAAAAAAGGGTAGGAGGAAGAGCTAGATCATGTGATGGCTTCATTTCTAGTTTCTTGAGGAATCTCTGTACTGCTGTCCATAGTGGTTGGTTGCACTCGTCTGCACAAACTACAGGTGAGTGTACCTTTCTCCCTATCCTCACCAGAGTTTGTTGGTTTTTGTATTCCTGATGTTTGCCCTTCTAACTGGAGATGAAATCTTAATGTAGATGTGATTTGCATTTCTCTGATTGCCAGGCATGTTGAACCTTTTTTTTCCCATTTTTTTGGCCATTTGTATTTCTCCTTTTGAGAAATGTCTGCTTAGTTCTTTCACCCATTTTTGTGTTGAGCTATTCATTTTTCTGTTGTTACATGTTTTGAGTTATTTATATTTCTGGATATTAATCCCTTGTTGGAAAAGTAGATGGAAAAGACTTTCTCCCATTCTGAGGGGCTCTCTTCATGATCCTATTTCCCTCACTTGTCAGAGCATTTTAATTTGAAGGCATTCCACTTATTGCGTCTTGGTTTTATTTTTTGAATTTTATGGATCTTGTTGAGGAAGTCAGTGCCTGCCCTGCACCAATATGTTGGAGAGTCAGGTTTCTATGAGCCCAATCTACTTTTCCACTGACTTATCTTCATTTTGGAAATCATTTTTCTTGATTTGATTGATCTATAATAAATAGCATCTTACATTTTAGTTTTCAAGTGCTCTACAGCTTCTGCCAAAATAATTCATTGTTCATGAATGTGGTAATGCATTTAAATGATGATAAGATGAATGTAGAATAAAAGGAATTGGGTCTTATAAAAACAGTGTACCCATTGCCTTAAATTATATACATATTTTAGACTGGGATTTGAACTCAGGACTTCATGTATCCTATGTAAGTGCTCTACCCCTATAAGTGAGCAACACCCTCACTTCTCTTTTTGAGAGAGGATCTTGCTAAATTGCCCAGACTGGCGTCAAATTTAGAATTTTCATTTCTCTGTCTCCCTAAGTAGCTGGGATTATGATGGTGTATACTGCCGTACCCGGGTCCTCTCCTCTTTCAGTGGAATACCTGCTACTTCCATGCACTTTATGGTGGCTGGTACAGAGCAGGCAGGGGTGGTGGATGGCCAGGGACTTCTGCCCAGGATTCAGTGAAGCTGCTGGGGCCTACTGTACCAGGTGGAGGGTGGTGGGTGAGGCAGACTGTTGCTGCCTCCACCCAGCTCAGGTCAGTTTCCCTGAGGTGGGTTGTTGGGATGGAAGGCTAGAGAACTAGGGGCTCTGAGTGAGTGACCACCAAGGCCAGTATTCCTCACCATCTGTTGTCCCTCCTGTTGGCTCTGACCCTCCTCCAGACCCCTCTTTCAGGCCTGCCTTTCTTCTCCTGACCCCACCCCATCCCCCAGACCACATCCTCCATAGACTCTGCCTAGACCCCTCCCCCAAGGCCCCCACATCTCTTCTCCAGATCCCTGCCCTGTCCAGACTGTGGCCCTCCTCCAGACCCTACCCTGTTTCCAGGCCCTGCCTCTCTCAGCCACAGCTCATGGCACTAATTGACAGTACATTTGCAGTGGTGCACAAAATAGCCTGTTGAATAAACATTGACGTTCTACATGGATGAAATATCTTGACTATATTAGGCTTTGATGGAACATGAACTGAATTTAGGAAAGTCACCTTTTTTTTTTTTATCTAGATCATAAACATTTGAAATAAAATCAGAATTTGTGAAAGGGCAGGTAACACTTAGCTGTGAGACCTAATGATCCCAGGGTCTTTTCCAGTGGGAGATCTCCCAGCAGCAGTTCCAACTTTGCTATGCTAATGGATCGATCGAGTTTTCTTAATTTAGTTGTTTTGCAATGTCTGTATTTCCTAGGAAATGCCCCATGTCCACCAGGTTTTCAGTTCTTTTTAATTTTCTACAGAATTCTTAATCCTGTGAACTTCTGCTGTTTTCCCTCAGCAATATTTTTAAAATATGCTTTTTGCTTTCTTGGTTTTCCATTGAGAAACTTGTCTTGTTTGAAAATTCTCATGATAATCTTAAATGATTTTAATTATTTTCTGCTTATTGAGATGTCTTTGCGTACTGGGTATGCAGCTCAGTGACAGAGCACTTGCCTAGCAATTGAGAGGCCTTGGGTTCCATCCCAGCACCATACACACACACATATATTTTTACACACACACACACACACACACACACACACAATGTCATTTGCTAGAACTCAAGCATCAGAGGTATCCAGAGATATGTTCAAAAACATTATGTATTTACACACACACACACACACACACACACACACACACACATATATATATATATCTCACAATATCTCTTCCAGATGTAGATGAAATTTTTCTAAGAAAAAATTTCAATGTCAACTATTATATTGCATGATTCTTTTTTTTTTAACCTTTATTTATTTTTATGTGCTTTTGAGGATCTAACTCAGGGCCTCGCACATGCTAAGGAAGCACTCTATCGCTGAGCCACAACCCCACCTGATCCTTTTTTTAATATTTATTTTTTAGTTGTACACAGTACCTTTATTTTATTTATATGTGGTGCTGAGGATTGAACCCAGGGTCTTGCACATGCTAGGTGAGTGCTCTATCACTGGGCAGCAATCCCAGTCCCCTGCATGATTCTTTTTTTTTTTTTTTTTTCTAAGAGAGAATTTTTTAATATTTATTTTTTAGTTTTCGGCGGACACAACATCTTTGTTTGTATGTGGTGCTGAGGATCGAACCTGGGCCGCATGCATGCCAGGCGAGCACGCTACCGCTTGAGCCACATCCCCAGCCCATCCACTGCATGATTTTTAAAACCACTGTAGATGAAGTTTCCTTAGGATCCAAGTCGTTACAATGTGGAAGAGACAAGTCAATAGCTGAGTTGTGTAATTAAGAAATATTTTTTACTAAAAATAAATTTTTAAACAAACATTTTCTTTTCTATTTTTCAATTTAGAAAGCATATCCCTATGTCTTATTAAAGTTCTACATTTGTTTATTTTTATGTGGTCCTGAGAATCGAAGCCAGTGCCTCACATATGCTAGGCAAGTGCTCTACCACTGAGCAACATCCTCAGGCCCTAAAGTTTTACATTTATAAAAAGTTGTTTTCTTATTCATTGCAAGCAAGGGATTGGGTCTTCTGATGAGCATGATGCTTTGTATATTGCCAGGAATTCTTGTTGGAGAACTCTGTTTGTGTTTTGTATCTGTTTGAAGTATCATTGAAAATATACCATTATGTTTTGAGTTCAGAAATTTGAATTTCTTCTTTTGAGGTTATATGTTTATTAACACTAAGAGTTATTTCATGTGAAGTGCCATAATTACATTTTATCCTAATGATTGTGCCCCTATGTGCTTATAAGTTGGCTTTTAGAGCAGAGTTGAGTATATTGCACATCTGCTGGGTTTATTAGAAAAGTACATACACTTTTTATCATATTTAAAAAGCTATCATATTTAAAATATTATCATATTTAAATTAGTAGAAGCAGAGGTTAGATATGTTAGCATTGTGAGCTGAACAAAGTGCAGGTTTACTTTAATTATTTTTGGGAGGTTGATATAATGGCTTCTTCCCTGTTCTATTCCTGCAATGGTTGTCTGTGATCAGTTGTGTGGCCTGGAGAGTTTTTGTTCACACTGGGTGTTGACCTCAGGGCCTTGTATGTGCTTGGCAAGCACGTAGCTACATATATCCCTAGCCCTTTTTAAAATTTAATTTTGAGACATGGTCTTGCTGTATTGCCCAGGTGAGCCTCAAATGTATGATCCTCTTGCCTTAGCCTCCCAAGTAACTGGGATGACAGGCATGTGACTGGCATGTCCTTGTGCCTTGTGCATGCTAGGTGAGCTCTCTACCATGGAGCCACAACCCAGCCTGGAAATGTAGTCATGTTTAAAGTTTTATTTGAGTATCTTTATCTTTATACAGAAATTTCAAAGGAAGCCTCAACCTGACTTTGCCCTTGTGATGACTTAGGTGCACTATCTCAGATGTATTAACATCTTAGACCATTTGTCATGAAGAATAAACACTAGTATGCTATAAATAACTGAAGTTGTATTTCCTCTGGATTCTCAGTTCTGCCTCTTCCTGTTCCAGGACCCCATCCAGGACCCCAAATGACATCTAGTCAACATGTCTCTGTAGACTCCTCTTGGGGTGACAGTTTCTCTGAACTTCCTTGTTCCAGTGACCTCGGCACATGGGGAGGACCTGTCAGGTATTTGTAGATTGTTCTACTTTGGGGTTTACTTGTTTTTCCTCACATCTAGACTTGGGCCATGGTCTGGGGGAAGCAGTCACAGAGGTGGAGAGCTGCTCTGTCATCTCAAGCCCTCAAGGTGAATGTCACCTTAGTACTGAGTGTGCTCAGCTGGCTGGGGAGTGCCTTTCAAGTTTCCATGTTTTTCTCATATTTATCCTGGGGCTGTGGGTCTGGGGCAAGCAGGTCACAGAGGTGGAGAGCTGCTCTGTCATCTCAAGCCCTCAAGGTGAATGTCACTTTAGTACTGAGTGTGCTCAGCTGGCTGGGGAGTGCCTTTCAAGTTTCTGACTGTGGAGTTACTGTTCTCTGCATGTCCCTATTGTATGTGTTTCTGGAGGAAGTCATTATAGAGGGCCCACACTTAAGGAACAGGGAGTTAGCTGCACCTCCTCGATGGCCTTGTCTGCCTGAGTTATGTGGTATGCTTCTTCACAAGAGGTTTCTGCACAAGAGAATTTCATGTTGTAAATAATTTATCTCAGTCTATAGCTTTTCTTTTTGTTCTGTCTTTCACAGAGTATACAATTTAATTTTTTCATGTGATGCTGGGGATTGAACCCAGGGCCTCACATATGCCAGGCAGGTGCTCTACCACTGAGCTATACCCCATCCCTTTAAAAATCTCCCAGGCTGGCCTTGAATTTGCAATCTCCCTGCCTCAGCCTTTTTTTTTAAAGAGAGAGAGAGAGAGAGAGAGAGAGAGAGAGAGAGAGAGAGAGAATTTTTTAATATTGATTTTTTTAGTTTTCGTCGGACACAACATCTTTGTTTGTATGTGGTGTTGAGGATTGAACCTGGGCCGCACGCATGCCAGGTGAGTGTGCTACCGCTTGAGCCACATCCCCAGCCCCCCTGCCTCATCCTTTTGAGTAATTAGGATTCTTGGCATGCAACACCACACTTGGTAAAAATTTGATTTTATAAAGTCCATGCTATCAATATTTTCTTCTGCCAATTTACTTTTAGTATTGTGTGTTAAAACTCATCACCAAGGGCTAGGGATGTAGCTGAGTATTGTAGCTGAGGTTGTATGTAGCTGAGGTTGTCCACCATGTGTGCTGCCCTGCATTTGGTCCCCAGTTCCAGAACACACACACACACACACACACAGACACACACACACAGTATCACAAAGATTACATGGATTTTCTTCTGTTTCACTGAATATAGTTTTCAAAGCTTGTTAAATCACCACTTTTTGACAAATAGTGTTTAATGGGTTTCATTTCCATTTGAATTTCCAAAATCATGTGCCAGGTTTCTCTTCTTGCAACTAAAAGGCTCAGGGGCCACTCCAGGTAAACTGGGCTGACTGGGCTGTGCAAAATGACCACACAAGAGATACAAATACCTTTTTCTTTGGGGTCGTTGTGACGGCTCCTCTGACCTTAAGGGTCCTCAGGAAGAGAGAGAGAGAGCATGCACTGACCCCTTTTATTGAGGAGAAGCTATTCAAATGAGGCAAGGGGTCAGGTTTCAGGGGACTGAGTCTATCTTCATGATGTCCACTGTCAGCAGGTTGACTGACACCTGGGTAGGCCACACCCAAGGACACAGTAAGAGAAGGGGACCCACAAGGCACTTCCATGGAAGATTCTACCCTAAACAGGGCAAGGGTTATATCACAAAGGAACAGGTGAGCGTAGGTCCACCCATGGGCTGTAGCAAGACAAATCTATGCCCCAGACACCGACCCTTGAACCCAAGAAGGTGGGGAAAGCTCTGCCACATTTCTGTGACTGAGCGCCTCAGCACCCAGCGGGGGAGTGTGACTCAGTCACGTCAAAGTTGGTCTCCCACACAGTTGCCTCCTGGACTCCCAGCCCCTGAGCGGACAGTGGTGGTCAGCAGGAGGATGCCCACTTCCTGGGCCCCTGCTTGGCCTCCCTAAGGTCCCTGCCTGGCCCCTCAGCACCCTGTATCAGGGGCTGCAC
Organism: Callospermophilus lateralis; assembly: GCF_048772815.1. Taxonomy (NCBI): domain Eukaryota; kingdom Metazoa; phylum Chordata; class Mammalia; order Rodentia; family Sciuridae; genus Callospermophilus; species Callospermophilus lateralis. The sequence continues at coordinate 36,744 of NW_027516888.1, forward strand.
CTGAGACCAGGTCTCTCCCTCTTCCCAGGCCAGCTGCCCCTCTCCAGGACTGACCACTAGGCCAGGACCAACTCCACACAGGCCTCACTCCCAGGATGGAGGCTCGAGCCCCAGGACGGCCTTCCTGTTCACAGCACTGCCTGCCCCTGCCCACAGCACAAGCTGCACTCTGCCACCATGACCACGGGGACCCCAGGACAGAGACTCCCAGCAGCTGGCAAGCAGAGCCGTGTGCAGCTGCAGGCCACCTGTGTGGGGACCTCCAGGAGCTCTGTGCTGAGCCCTCTGGAGTCGGGGACTCAACGTTCTACGTCACTCTTAGCATGTGCATTTGAGGAGGGCAGCATGGAGCCCCTGTGCAGGCACAGTGTGCAGGGGCCTCTTGGGGTTATGCAAGGAGTTCACATTCCACATTACCTCCAGCCTAGGTATGTCCCTGAAGACCCAGAAACAGACTCTGGAATGAAAACTTGTGTGTGAACATTCACAGCAGCACCATGCACAAGGGTCAGAAAGGAGAAGTGACCCAGTTGTCCACTGAGGAGGAATGGGGAACAGGATGAGTCCATCCACATGATGGAATATTACTCAGTCTTGAAAAGGACTTCAGCTCTGACACATGCTACAAGTGGGACGGACCTTGAGACCTGGGGCTCGGTGAGAGAAGCTGACACAGAGGGTCACATAGTGTGGATTCCATGGGTAGGACCTATCCACATCAGGCCATCGAGACACAGGCAGTGGGCAGGTGATGGGGCTGGGCAGGGGACTGGGTACTGCTGGAGTGCAGGTGCCTTCCAGGGGTAAATGGGCTGTTTGGAAGTAGAGGCGCTGGGTGCCCATTGCTGTGAAGGCAACTGATGTCCAGCTCGATCCCTGGCTGATGGACTTGTGCACGTCCAGCACAGCTACAGCCCATGCTCAGGTTCCAGCTCTCAGTGACCCAGCACCAAGTGGAGGCAGAGAGGCCAACCTCAGAGACACCAGTGTGGCCACATGTTCTGGGGAATGCAGGTGACCTGTGGGGACCTTGGAGAACACACAGGGGCATTACAAGCTGAAGCTGGGTGACACTGGACATAGCATGGGGCAGTCCTGGGGGGGACCACATCCCAGGGCAGCAGCTGCACAGATGACGTTGAGGTGGTCACATTTATTATCAGCTGTGAACAGCGGTCAGGCAGGGAGTGCCCTGCCAGAGCCGAACCTGGCCTGACCCCAGGGACGGAGGCCTGGCTCAAGCTGCATTGGACAGTGGGGTTCCTCAGCCAGAGAAGTGGCAGGATGCAAGGCCTCTCACCCCAAGGCCCAGGACCTGCGGGAGGAGAGGGTGGAGGTGAGTCCCTGGGCACAGCTAAGTCTCCCGGCAGCACCAGCCACGGCAGTGCCAGCCACACCAGCTTCCTAAACCTCCCGTAAACGTCTCTGTGTATAGCAGGGCACATGGGGCCTTGGGAGGGTTGTTTTCCAGGTGGACAGATGTCCCCATGGATGCTGCCAAGCCCGCTCCAGTCCCCTAGGTCAAGATGCGTTACACCTGGCCGAGCAGCCATGGCCGGGAGCCAAGCTGACCCTGGCAGGGACACCCCACTGACCTTGAAGACGTGTCCTGCCTGCGGCTCCCACAACAGCTGCTCTGGACTCAGGCTGTCCGCTGCAGAGGTCATGTACAGGTCGGAGTAGTCAGCCCCCCCGAAACAGCAGGACGTCACTCTGGACACTGGCACCTCCGGGGTGCACAGCCGCGTCCCTGTGAGTAAAGCTCAGGTACATCCCTGAAGCCCAGCCACCCATCTGCTGCTGGACCCCAGGTGGCCTGACTGTGCCCACTCCCCAGTGGGGCCCTGGGCCGGCTGGTTCTCCCTGGCACCTGCAGCACTTGATCCCCAAGTCTGCCCTTCCTCATGGACTGCAGGGGTCAGCAGGGCCACCTGGAGCCCAGGAGCTGGAGAGGCCAGTCTCCTGGAGGGAGCTGGACACATTGTAAGAGGTTGGTCCTGTCCACATTTGCACCCCAGAACCTGTGAGTGGGACCTGGTGTGGGAACAGGGTCTCTGCAGATGTCGTTAGTGAAGGGTCCTGAGATGGGCTCCTCCTGGGTCAGGGGGCCCTCATGCAATGGCCATGTCCTCCCAAGAGACAGAGGAGGGGACACAGACCCAGAGGAGGAGCCCCGTGGAGACAGAGGCAGAAACTGGAGTGAGGGGCCACCTGGAGCCCAGGAGCTGGAGAGGCAGGAGGAGCCTTTCTGGAGCTCATGGAGGGAACTGGACACCATGGTAAGAGGTGGGTCCTGTCCACATTTGCACCCCAGAACCTGTGAGTGGGACTGGTGTGGGAACAGGTCTCTGCAGAGGTCGTTAGTGAAGGGTCTGAGATGGGCTCCTCCTGGGTCAGGTGGCCCTCATGCAATGGCCGTGTCCTCCCAAGAGACAGAGGAGGGGACACAGACCCAGAGGAGGAGCCCCGTGGAGACGGAGGCAGAGACTGCAGGGAGGGGCCACCAGCCCAGGGCCACCTGGAGCCCAGGAGGTGGAGAGGCAGGAGGAGACCCCTGGAGCCTGTGCAGGGAGCTCAGCCTGTGACCCTGGTCCAGCCTCCGCCCTCCAGGGTGGGAGAGGACAAGGTCTTGTAGTTTTCAACCGCTGGTTTGTGGTCATTTTCTACATCAGCCCCTGTGTTCCCTGCACTGCCCATCTGCACAGGTCCCCCTGTAGCTGGACAAGCAAGTGGTCCCACTCCTGGACCCTGAACACCATGGCACAGAGCACCCCATGGCCCCTCCTTGACCGACTGCCCTGTGCACACACCTGTCTCGGCGTCCATGCGGATCACCCTGCCTCCATCAATGCAGGCCACCCAGAGTGTCCCCGTGGTGTCCATGAACAGCCCATCTGGCATGCCTTGCTCTGGCTCCAGCTGGCACACCAGTCGTGGGTTTGCTGCGGCAGGACAGACAGAGGCGCGTGGCCCCTCACTGCCCAGACCAGGGGGTGACATAGTGTGGCCTCAACAACGTGAGGGAGTGACAGACCCCGTGGTGCATCTGGGACCCCAGGAGGGGACTCAGGAGGGTGTGGGGGGCTGGCCATAAAAGGCCCTCCCCGAGAAGGGCATGGGGGGCTGGCCATGGTTGGTCCCTCCCAGTGAGGGCTTATGGGGCTGGCCATGGAGGCCCGTACTTCAGGGAGGATGTGGGGAGCTGGCCATGGAGGCTCCTACCCCAGTGAGGGTATGGGGGGCTGGCCACAGAGGCCCATACCTGAGGGAGGGCGTGCTGGGCTGGCCAGGGAGGCCCCGCCCAGGTAGGGCATGGGGGCTGGCCATGGTGGCCCCACCCATAGAGGGTGTGAGGGCTGACCATGGAGGCTCCTACCCCAGGGAGGGTGTGTGTGGGGGGCTGGTCACGGTGGCCCCATCCAGGGAGGGTGTGGGGGCTGGCCACGGAGGCCTTCCTCTGGGGAGGGCGTGGGGGGCTAGCAACGGTGGCCCCTACCCAGGCCTCCTGTCTGCACGTCGTAGTCATAGGACCGCACAGAGTAGTCCAGGCCGTCCACGTGGTAGAGAGTGTGATGGTCCAGGGACCAGTCCAGCCCGTTGGGGATGCCCAGCTGGTCCAGCTGTCTGACCACGGAGCAGTCAGCATAGAGTGTGTACAGGGAGCCCTGCCCCGGCTCCCACACTCCTGGGGCGGACGCCTCTGGCATGGTGCCTGGAGAGAGTGGAAGGTCAGTGGTCAGCACCCCACCCTGTCCTGCCCACCCCACACAGACCCGCTGTGCAGAGAGCTGTGGTCACCCTCAGTCGGGGGCCAGCAGGCAGGATGGCCCTCAGGCGGCATCTGTGAGTGAGCCTCTGTGCTGGGCGAAGGGGGGACCCCAGGGATGTTCCACTGGGAAGAGTCCTGCTCAGGCAGAGGTGCAGGGCCCTCAGCCGCATGTGAATGGCCTCTGACCACTGCCCCACCCTGGCTGCTTCGACCCTCCCAGGGTCCTCTCTGGGCAGGGATCTGGGAAGAATGACATGGAAGCCATGGGCTTTGGAGCGGGAGGGAACCTGTGGGCTGCCCAGCACCTGCATGGCCCCCCGGGGGCCGCTTGCCAGCAGCCTGGGGAGGGCTCCTGAGGTCCCCACCCAGCTGGCACCCGCCATGACGGGAGGCTCTGCAGGTGGCCTGGGCCAGTCCTTTCAGCAGCCCACCTGCCACAAACCTCCCGGCGGGGTCCACCTTCCCGCCGTTGAACCTGTTGTGGGGCTTGTCCTGGTCCAAGCAGGCCGCCCACTCCACCTGCCCCTTCTCCGAGTCCAGGAGGCCAAGGCAGGTGCCAGAGGCCACCACGTAGCTGCCCTCTCTACGCAGAGCCACACAGCCAACAGGGTCTCCTGGGAGGACAGAGGACAGCAGGGTGGCCCGGCTGCTGCTTCTCCAGGAGACTCCACCCACGGGGCTTCCGTCAGGAGGCACCATCAGGGCACAGAGCACGTCTCAGCACAGGACTGGGCCTGCGTGGACCACCTCTCTGCACCCCCTCCCCACGATGGCCACCACAGGGCCTCCAGATGGGACTGGAGGCTGCCAAGCCTGCCTGCAGGGCCACCAGGACTGCAGGAGTGGAGAGCGCTGGCCTCTCCTCATGTCAGTGCCAGTGTGAGAGCCGGGGGTGCCCCTGAGCCCTTGGGTAGGACGCTGGGCCTGGGGCAGGCTCCACAGGAGGGTGCCTGAGGCCAGACTCAGACTTGGGGCCAGCCCTGATCTGCAAGGGGGACAGTGGCACCTGCCCTTGGGGAGGGTGAGGGTGAGTGGGGGATGTTCCCAGAGTGCTGCTTCTGCTCCTCAGAAAACCCACGGGGGTCGTCAGCCACACAGGTGTGCAAACCCCACAGACACACGTACCTCCCAGGTGTGTGAGCCCACAGGGGTCATCAGCCACACAGGTGTGCAAGCCCCACAGACACACAAGTACCTCCCAGGTGTGTGAATCCACAGGGGTCAGCAGTCCACACAGGTGTGCAAGCCCCATAGACACACAGGTACCTCCCAGGTGTGTGAATCCACAGGGGTCAGCAGTCCACACAGGTATGCAAGCCCCACAGACACACAGGTACCTCCCAGGTGTGTGGGTCCATGCACACACATGAACCTGGAAAATGCACAGTCACCCCCACCCTAGCTCCTGAGTCAGGACAGGTGCATGTGTGGCATAAGCCGGGGTCAGAGCCAGGTGCGGGCTCCACACAGCAGCCAGGAGGAAGTCAGTGTTTCCAGGATTTAACCTGGATGACAGCAAGCCCGGCTTTGGTCCTTCCAACTATAGCTATACACCAGGACTTCCCACCCTATGGTCTGTCCTGTGCCCAGGGTGTGACAGCCCACACTTCAGGGGCTCTGGAGCAGGGGGACAGGTGCTGAAGAAGCAGGTGCCCCGGCTGGGCCCCTGCAACCCTCAGGCCACGACTGATGCTGGACACCTGTGGCAAAGGTACCAACGAGCCCTAGGACCTCAGGGACATGGGTCCACAAGCAGGCAGGACAGCTTCAAAGCTAAACGAGCCCCAGGACTTCAGGGGACACGGGGCCCTGGGCACATAGGATGGTCTCACAGCTCCCTTCCCAGGAGCACCTGAATCTCCAGGGGACCCATACTTCCTCAGACCCATGTTCTGCAGGCCCCAGGCCCACTTCCTCTGGCCCAAAGTCTCCACCTCTCAGACCCACTTCCTTTGTCCGACCCTCTGCAGTCCCCCAGGCCCACTTCCTTTGTCCGACCCTCTGCATCCCCCCAGGCCCACTTCCTTTGTTCCACCATCTGCAGGCCCCAGTTCCACTTAAGTCTGCACCTCCCCAGAGAGTGGGTTCCACCAGCACACAGTCCTGGTGTTGATGTCCACAAACACCAGCTGCCCGGTCTCCTCTTCCCACATGGGACACTCCCCCATCCTGTGCCTGTCCCGGATTACAGCCTCGATCCTGGGGGACGCCATGGCCTGGGAGGAGGACAGGGCTGTGAGTGCCCTGTTCTCTGTCCCATTCTCCTGGTCATCAGGTGAGGGCTGCTGGACCGTGCAGGCTGGGCGCTCCCGGGTGTGTGACATCCTGTGGTCTCAAGGACAGCCCTCTTCTGCTCATGAAGCCTCACCCAGGCAGACAAGGGGATGCAGAGAGGGAGCCGGTCGAGCCCACGCCCCTCCTGGCTCCTCTGTGCCTCGTGTCACTCTGCATGACCTGAGAGGTCGACAGAACGTGCAGGTGCCCCGTCACTTGAAGAGGCACCCCCTGGCAAGGTTCCAGGAGTCCCCCTTTTCCTCTGGTGGCACAGTGTGCCCACCTCCCCCACCTTCCAGGCCCCCCACCTACAGCCTGGGAAGCAGGGGCTGCTAAGCTGAGCCGCGGTCCAGGTGGGCCCGGCTCAGAGGCTGGGGTGGGTGCGATCTGCAGGTGGCTGGCTCCAGAGCACACACCCTGGCTTCTCCGCCCAGGAGACCTCTGCCCCAGAAGGGCTCACTTCTCAATGCTCCTGTTAATTGGGTTGCTGTGAGACCCCTGCGCTCCGTGGGACTCAGTTCACAGGGCCCTTCCTGGACGGCACCAGGAGGCCCAGCAGGCCAGGGCTCCCATACTGGGGCGGCTCACGTGCTCCTCAGCCCTGGTCCTGTCCTGCTCGCTCAGCTCTTGGGACTCCACCGCACTCTGGCCTCAGCCAGCTGAAGGCTCCACCAGGTGGGGGCGGCGACTCCCTTCCACCCTCCCCTCTCCGTCCCTCCCTCTGTGCTTCCCCAAATCAACAGAGCCCCAGGCGGTGGCATGTCACCTGCTGTATCCTGCAGAGCCAAGGTAGCAGTTGCAGGAGTCGCCCATGCGCTCTGCATTAGAGTGGGAGAAGCAGCAGCCCCTGGGACCTCGCTTCCGTAGAGACCCCCGAGGTTGCAGCCAGCGCCCCGCCAGGCATCGCTGAGCCTTCCCCTTAGGGCCGACCATTCAGCTCCCTAGCCCTCCTGGGTTCTCCCCTCGCACAGGTGCTGACCTGGGCAGCGGGACACTGTGCTCCTCTCCTACTGCAGAAGCGCGCCAGCTTGCAACTGGGGGTCCACGGGCTCACCCAGGCAGGCTCACAGGGAGCACAGGCTTGGCCGGGCAGGCGCAGAGGGACGCAGGGAAGGCTCGGGGAGCCCTGGGCAGGCACACAGGACGCTGGACAGGCGCAGAGGGGGCGAAGGGGAGCCCTGGGGAGGCACAGAGGGCACTGGGCAGGCGCAGAGGGGGCGCAGGGGAGGCACGGGGAGCCCTGGACACGCACACGGGGCCTTGGGCAGGGCTCTACTCACAGGCATCCTGTAAAGAACGGACTGCTGACCCCCGAGCTTCACCTGCTGACCCGACCCGGCCTCGCACACCTGGCTGTGTCACCCACACGTTCACAGGCACCAGCGCCCCCTTCCCCGTCTTCCTCCGCCCTCTGAGATGGTCTGGGCGCCACTCCCCGAGCCACAGGTTCCTCCCGCTGTGGAGCAGGGCTTGGCACAAGCATGTCGTCCCCCGTCCCGGAAAGGAGAGGTGCTGGTGGTGGAGGTGGAGTCCCCGCATTCACGTCTCCATGCCACTAAGTGAGCCCAGCTCCTCCACACCCCAGGCTCCAGCCCCGGAACCCAAGGACCCCAGGCTCCACGGTCCCCTCCCCGTGGGCTAGAACCGGCCTTTTGGGTGAAGGACTCCCTTGGGAACCTTCTCCTCCTGGGTTCCAGCCAGCGCTCGGCAGCATCCTCACTCCAACCCTGGTCCCAGAGCTCCTTAGGGCCCCGGACTGCAGGCGCCTGTCTGGGAGACCACCAAGGTGGATGCTGGGGGCTGGTTCCTGCTCCCACAGCCCAGGAGAGGCCACCGCCTGGGTGGAGGGGGTCTAAAGGAAAATGGATGGAGAGCTTGGACCTGGTGCTCGTCCACTCCATGAAAGGTGCTGTGGCTCTTGGGAGCACTGGCTGCAGCCAGGGTGCGCCCCCTCACCCCGAAGGCTCCTGCTCAAGGTGAGGTCAGTGTGTAGCCCTGGCTCTCACCCAGATTGGGAGGGGCCCTCTGGTCCTTCTGATTGGCCCTCAGGGTGTGAAGACAGGCCAGGCCCCCCTGCTGGGCAGCCTGCACTGGTCGCTGGAGCCAACCCCAGCATGGGTGTGTCCACTCACTCTCTGGCCACAGTGGGCAGGACACACACCTACTCTGCGGGGCTCTTGTAGGAACAGACACCTCCCAGGACTACCAGTGACATGCAACTCTTCAAAGCTAAGGGGACATATTTAGGGAGCCATGTAGGACCCTGAGGTCAAGATGGCTGAGGTGGCCCCTGATCCATCCCCATGGCTCTCCTCTCTATGCTCAAGCCGAGGACAGACAGCAGCCGGACAGTGTCAGACCTCATGACATCTTGAGCATCAGGACACAATGCTGCCTTGGCTTGGTGGGAAGGTACAGTGGTCTGGAGAGAGAAACCAAGGGTGGCAGGCATTCCCTTGGCTGGGCAGGCAGGGTGATGGGCCTCCATGCAGAGCACCTAGCTCTCCCAGAGACACACTGTGAGGGCGCAGAGCCCCACACGCCCTTTGCTCCCACATTCCAGGGGCCCTGGCACCAAACCGCTTGTCATGCCCCTGTGACCCCACAAGAGGACGCCAGGCACCCACCCTTCTCCGCTCCCTGGTGGTCCGGCCGTCCACCTGTGCTCGTCCTACACCTGCCAAACGCTGACCCGTTCCCAGGCCCTGCCTGGAGTCCCGGGCAGCTTCCTTCTGCACCTGGGGCGGATGATCTCATCTGTCTCATGACTTACACCCTCTGACCTCCCATGACTCCCCCGTTTGTAGATGAGAACACACGGGCTCCCAGACGGGACTCCGTGCCCAGAACCCTGCTTGGAAGTCTATCAGGCATCCCACATGGGCTGGCCCACTTGCCCTTGCTCCCCTGCCTTCCTCCTCCTGTCAATCACCTGCCTTCCTCCTCCCCACCTGGGATGCCTCATCATGTCCTATCCCAGTGGGGTGACTAGCACCCCAAGTGCACTGGGACCTCGGGTAGGGCTTCTTTTGCATGTAGGGTCTCAGCAGATGTAATTAGGTAATGATCTCAAGATGACACCATCCTGGGTAAGAGTGGCCCTCATGCAATGGCCATGTCCTCACTAGAGACAGAGGAGGGGACACAGGCACAGAGGAGGACCCACGTGGAGACGGAGGCAGAGACTGCAGTGAGGGGCCACCAGCCCAGGCCACCAGGAGCCTGTGCAGGGATCTCAGCCTGGGGCCCCTGGCCTTGGCCTCTGCCCTCCAGGGCTGGCAGAGGACAGGTTCCTGTGGTTTTCAACTGCTGGTTTGTGGTCATTTCCTACATCAGCCCCAGTGTTCCCCTGCACTGGCCAAGTGCTGAAGGGCCATCTTGGCACTCCCGCCATCTGTAAAGTTCCCTCTGTAGCTGGACAAGTCCTGCCTGGAGCCTGTGGAGGGAGCTAAGCCCTGTGACCCCTCCTCTCAGCCTTCTGGCCTCCAAGGCTGGGGGAGAAGATCCTACTGGGCTGGCGAAATGGTTTCAGCCCCTGTGACTCTTTGTTTCCAAGCGCAGGACACTAACAGGGCCATGAAATTGCATCCAAAGTTGGCCCCTCATCCCAGCCTTCCAGATGTCCTGTCCACCAGGCTCCTCCCTCCCTCCCTCTGCTCAGCTCTGCAGCTCCCTGGACCCTGGGGCTCCCCCCTGCTTAGCTCTGCAGCTCCCTGGGCCCTGGGGCTCCCCACCTGCTTAGCTCTGCAGCTCCCTGGGCCCTGGGGCTCCTTCCTGCTCAGCTCTGCAGCTCCCTGGGCCCTGGGGCTCCTTCCCCCCCCTTCTCAGCTCTGCAGCTCCCTGGGCCCTGGGCTCCCCCCTGCTCAGCTCTGCAGCTCCCTGGGCCTTGGGGCTCCTTCCCCCCTCCCCCCTTCTCAGCTCTGCAGCTCCCTGGGCCCTGGGGCTCCTTCCCCCCCCTTCTCAGCTCTGCAGCTCCCTGGGCCCTGGGGCTCCTCCCCCCCTCCCCTCTGCTCAGCTCTGTAGACCCCTGGGTTTGGGAGCCTCTTCAACCAGGTGTCCCTGGTACCACCCTCTCCCTGTCTGCTCCCCCAGAGCAGGAGCCTTGTGCCAAGTCAGTGTGAGCCTGTGTCCCCTGCAGTGACTCCTCTGATGTTTTGCTGCCACCCTGCTGGCATGGAGTGGGCTCCCCCACCAGAGCAGGGCTCAGTCACATGGACAGTGTCCAGTTCTCACCCAGTTCTCACCCTCCTGGTGACACTCCTTTCTCCCTGTGGGACAGCTGGAGATAGTTTGCTGGACTCGGCCTGCTGGCCCCACGTCCCACTTTGCTGTCCATTGAAGCCGTGATGGCCCTGAGGCACCTTGGGAGCTGCAATGACCTGTGTGCTTGTGGTGAGCCCACCAGGCGGTACTCCCTGTGGGACACCTGCTGGAGTGACTCGCTGGACCCCAACACAGGCCTAGGCCCTGGGGTCATGCCCCCTGCCCCCTAGTGGGTCAGCTGGCTCCCTCTGTCCAGAGCATGAGACCCTGCCCTCCTCTCTTTGGGTCTGTGAGTGGTGGCACTGCTTTATCACGTCTCCTGTCTAGGAGTGGCCCCCTCTGGGGCTCAGCTGAGCACCCCCCATCCCAACTCCTTCCTGACTGGGGTTGTCGCCCAGGGACCCTGTGACAGGAAAGCACCCTGGGTCTGCCAGAGCCTCGGGTCAGCTGGCCCTAGGCTGCTTCCTGGGAGAGGCACAGGGGCAAGGTGGGGCTCAGGCTGTGGTCTGCCTGGGGACAGACGTCTCCCTGAGAGAGAGGCTCAGCGCTCCTCCATCACCAAATCCCACAGCCCAGGGCCTGAGCCTCCCTCCTCCTGCGCCCAGCACTCCATGTCCCTCATGAGCCCTGGCTGGGCCTCAGGGTCCCGAAGGAGCACTTTCCTCTCCCGCAAGTGACTGGCTGACTTCTTCCCCAGGCTGCGGCCTCAGCCTCCACCTGAGCCTCTCCTGAGTGACTCTGGGTCCTGCCGCTGCCCACGTCACAGCCCTGAGTCTGTGTCAAGGTCACCTTCCATGAGCACCTGTTCATCAGACTGCCCGGCTCACCTGCCTGGTGTGTCCAGTTCGGGCAGGACCAGGACAGCCCCGCCCACCTGCCCTGTGTGTCCACGTGGGCAGGACTAGTACAGCCCCGCCCATCTGCCCCTGTGTGTCCAGCGCCGGCAGGACCAGGACAGCCCCGCCCTGCTCACCTGCCCTGTGTGTCACCATGGGATGGACCCAGTCCCTGCCTCAAGGCAGACAGCGGCGCTGATGCTCAGAAGACTCCCTGCGCCCCCTGCTGGCCGACGTCAGCCCTACACCCTCGGGGCTCAGAGCACCTCCTGCCTCTGGTCCACATCTCTGGGGCTGGGGTCCTGAAGGGCAGGCAGTCCTCTGCAGGGTCCTGGGAAGCTCCTTCCTGCATCTCCCCCGCTCAGGACCCCAGGCCCTAAGCTTGGGTCCTCATCACTCCAGTTGTCTCCCTGTCCCCTCTGTCCCTTCTCCATCTGCCCCTCTTCTCAGCACCCTGCTGACTCCTTGGGCCCCAAGACCCTCCAGGTCACCTCCCTGTCCGCATCCCTATCTATCAGGTGGCAGAGGGCATTTGGCATTCCCAGGGCCGGCAGTGGATGTGGACACTGACATCAGCGGGCCATAGAACTCATGCCCTGGGCAGCAAGGACCTCCCTAACCAGAAGAGAGTCTCTGGGAGACCCTACTCCAAAGGCATGACCCCCATAGTCCCAGGAGAGCTTCTGGGGGAAAGAGGGGGCTCTCATATGGAGAGACTGGAACCCTGCATCCTGTAGACCTGGGGTGACCATGGCAGCTGTGGGGTGGGGTGCCCAGTGGAAGGTCATCTGCTTGTAGAGGGAATCGGGGCACCCACCCACCCACCCATCCCTGCTCACAGGCCCCTGTACCCCTCCCTGTCTCTCCCTGATCACACCCCCTGTACCCCTCCCTCCCTCTCCCTGCTCACACCACCCTGTACCCCTCCCTCCATCTCCCTGCTCACACCCCCTGTAGCCTTCCCTCCCTCTCCCTGCTCACACCCCTGTACCCATCCCTGTCCCTGCTCACACCACCCTGTAGCCCTCCCTCCCTGTCCCTGCTCACACCACCCTGTAACCCTCCCTCCCTGTCCCTGCTCACACCACCCTGTAGTCCTCCCTCCCTCTCCCTGCTCACACCCCCCTGTACCCCTCCCTCCCTCTCCCTGCTCACACCACCCTGTAACCCTCCCTCCCTGTCCCTGCTCACACCCCCCTGTACCCCTCCCTCTTTCTCCCTGCTCACACCCCCCTGTACCCCTCTCTCCCTCTCCCTGCTCACAGCCCCCTGTACCCCTTCTCCCTCTCCCTGCTCACACCCCCTGTACCCCTCCCTCCCTCTCCCTGCTCACACCCCCTGTACCCCTCCCTCCCTGCTCCCCCCCTGTACCCCTCCCTCCCTCTCCCTGCTCACAGGCCCTGTACCCCTCCCTCTTTCTCCCTGCTCACACCCCCCTGTACCCCTCCCTCCCTCTCCCTGCTCACAGCTCCCTGTACCCCTCCCTCCCTCTCCCTGCTCCCCCCGTGTACCCCTCCCTCCCTGTCCCTGCTCACACCCCCTGTACCCCTCCCTCCCTCTCCCTGCTCTCAGGCCCTGTACCCCTCCCTCTTTCTCCCTGCTCACACCCCCCTGCACCCCTCCCTCCCTCTCCCTGCTCACAGCCCCCTGTACCCCTCCCTCCCTGTCCCTGCTCAGTCCTGTTACACTACTGAGGGTCCCCACCTGCTGCAGAGCTGAACTCTGAGCCACCTGAGTCCCTCCGGCCAAGGGGCCTGGGGTAAGCAGCACAAGATTATCAGGTAGAGGGCAGCCCCCAGGGTGGGCACTGGGTGTTTAGGGCCCTTTGGTCTAGTGGGTAGTGACCCCAGGCATCAGCCCTGACTTCACATCAAAACTGAGATTCAGAAGTGAGGCCCCCTCAGCATGAGGGGAGGGTCCCCATGGCCCTCTGCACAGGGGGCTTGTGCAGCACCCCGAGGTGGGGTGTCCACATGTGGCAATGGGTAGGACCCCAAAGACACCAGCTCCTCCACGGTCATTCGTCCAGACCCTGTCACACAGCTCCTGTGACCGCTGCAGCAGGGTCCATCTGCCTTCATGAGACCCACACAGCAGAGGGCCTGCTGGAGCCAGTGACCACCAACCTGGGGCCTTAAGTGGAAATGCATCTTCCACGTGGCTCCTCCTCTGAGTCTGTCCCCTCTTCTGTTTTAAGGACACGGCCATTGCATGAGGGCCATCTGACCCAGGGGAGCCCATCTCAGGACCCTTCACTAACGACCTCTGCAAAGACCCTCTTTCCACACAAGGTCCCACTCACAGGTTCTGGGGTCAAGATGTGGACAGGACCTGCCTCTTACAATGGTGTCCAGCTCCCTCCACAGGCTCCAGGGAGGCTCCTTCTGCCTCTCCAGCTCCTGGGGCTCCAGGTGGCCCTGGGCTGGTGGCCCTTCGCTCCAGTCTCTTCCTCCATCTCCATGTGGCTCCTCCTCTGTGTCTGTGTTCCCCCTTTCTCTCTTGGGAGCACAGTGGCATTGCATGAGGGCCCCGTGTCCAGGAGGAGCTCATTTTGAGACCCTTCACCTGTTACACCTGCACAGGTGGCAGGCAGCCTGGGGAGCCAACAGGGCCCTTCCCAGGGCTTGAGGACCTGAGTAGGGCTGAGTCCTTCCCGCGTGGGCCAGGAAAAGGGGAATTGAGTCTTAGCTGGGTTTGTGGGCCAGGTACCTTTGTTGCTAGGGCAAGTCTAAGTTCTGAATGGAGAGTCCACAGACAGGGCTGGAGGCGGGGGCCTCCTCCACTGGGCAGCCTTGAATACAGGTGTCCTCCAAGGGAAGTGCCTTTTCTACTTCTGGGGTGTGCACACACGCGCTCCTCCTGGTCACTCTCATGGGAAGCCAAGGTCACTGAGGAGGATGAGGTGTCCAGTGTGTATACTGCAGAGGACACTGTGTCCCAAGTGTGGGCTGGAGGAGGACACTGTGTCCCCAGTGTAGACAGGAGGAGGACACTGTGTCCCCAGTGTAGGCTGGAGGAGGACCCTGTGTCTGACTGTAGGCTGGAGGAGGACACTGTGTCCCCAGTGTAGGCTGGAGGAGGACCCTGTGTCTGACTGTAGGCTGGAGGAGGACACTGTGTCCCCAGTGTAGGCTGGAGGAGGACCCTGTGTCTGACTATAGGCTGGAGGAGGACACTGTGTCCCCAGTGTAGGCTGGAGGAGGACACTGTGTTCCAAGTGTAGATTGGAGGAGGACACCGTGTTGCGAGTATAGACTGGAGGAGGACACTGTGTCCGAATGTAGGCTGGAGGAGGACACTGTGTCCCCAGTGTAGGTTGGAGGAGGACACTGTGTCCCAAGTATAGGCTCGAGGAGGACCCTGTGTCTAACTGTAGGCTGGAGGAGGACACTGTGTCCCCAGTGAAGGCTGGAGGAGGACACTGTGTTCCGAGTGTAGATTGGAGGAGGACACCGTGTTGCGAGTATAGACTGGAGGAGGACACTGTGTCCGAATGTAGGCTGGAGGAGGACACTGTGTCAGAATGTAGGCTGGAGGAGGACCCTGGGTCCGCAGTGTAGACTGGAGAAGGACACTGTGTCCCGAGTGTAGACTGGAGGAGGACCCTGTGTCCGCAGTGTAGACTGGAGGAGGATGGTGTGTCCCGAGTGCCGACTGGGGGAGGACGCAGCCTGGGTACATTCAAGACCCCATCCCTGCCAGGACTCTTCAGGCTCTGTGCCCTGGACTCCATCAGATCTGAGGGGTGTCGGGCTGGGTACTTCTGCAGGGAGGCTTCCTGAGGGACACAGGCTCCCACGTGTCCTCTTCCCACACTGACCACAGAAGTGAAAGTGGTGTTCCTCTGGCTGTTCTCAGGCTACCCCTGACCT
>NW_027516889.1:0-51751 GCF_048772815.1 Callospermophilus lateralis
CCACTTTGCTCACCAAATTTTGTTCTTCTAGGTTGAAGCGTTCATCTACAGTAGCTGTTTTTATATTTAGGTTTCTCTCTGTTCTCTCCTATATAGATAGATGAATTTGGAACTCTAAATCCAACATGGTTTGTAGTAGCTCTTTGAAACTTGACAAAATAAAGGAGTTCTCAGTTTTGTCGCTATGGTTTGTTTCCTCTTCAAGTAGCCCTAGGCACAGACTGTGGAAAGCACTTTCATTGAGATGGGTTGCCAAGCTTCAAGAAATAACGAGTTTCCGAAATACCGGAAAATATTTTTTCACACAATCTTTTTGATACTTGGTGGTAATGATCAGTACACAAATCCCACTTGGCTCACCAAATTTTGTTCTTCTAGGTTGAAGCGTTCATCTACAGTAGCAGTTTTTATATTTAGGTTTCTCTCTGTTCTCTCCTATATAGATAGATGAATTTGGAACTCTAAATCCAACATGGTTTGTAGTAGCTCTTTGAAACTTGACAAAATAAAGGAGTTCTCAGATTTGTCTCTATGGTTTGTTTCCTCTTCAAGTAGCCCTAGGCACAGACTGTGGAAAAGCACTTTCATTGAGAGGGGTTGCCAAGCTTCTAAGAAATAACGAGTTTCTGAAATACCAGCAAATATTTTTTCACCCAATCTTGATGATACTTGGTGGTAATGATCAGTACACAAATCCCACTAGGCTTACCAAATTTGGTTCTTCTAGGTTGAAGCGTTCGTCTACAGTAGCAGTTTTTATATTTAGGTTTCCCTCTGTTCTCTCCTACACAGATAGATGAATTTGGAACTCTAAATCCAACATGGTTTGTAGTAGCTCTTTGAAACTTGACAAAATAAAGGAGTTCTCAGTTTTGTCTCTCTGGTTTGTTTCCTCTTCAAGTAGCCCTAGGAACAGACTGTGGAAAAGCACTTTCATTGAGATGGGTTGCCAAGCTTCTAAGAAATATCGAGTTTCAGAAATACCAGCAAATATTTTTTCACCCAAACTTGATGATACTTGGTGGTAATGATCAGCACACAAATCCCACTTGGCTAACCAATTTTTGTTCAACTAGGATGAAGCATTCGTGTACAGTAGCAGTTTTTATATTTAGGTTTCCCTCTGTTCTCTCGTATATAGATAGATGAATTTGGAACTCTAAATCCAACATGGTTTGTAGTAGCTCTTTGAAACTTGACAAAATAAAGGAGTTCTCAGTTTTTTCTCTATGGTTTGCTTCCTCTTAAAGTAGCCCTAGGCACAGACTGTGGAAAGCACTTTCATTGAGAGGGGTTGCCAAGCTTCTACGAAATAACGAGTTTCCGAAATACCAGCAAATATTTTTTCACCCCATCTTGATAATACTTGGTGGTAATGATCAGTACACAAATCCCACTTGGCTCACCAAATTTTGTTCTTCTAGGTTGAAGCGTTCGTCTACAGTAGCAGTTTTTATATTTAGGTTTCCCTCTGTTCTCTCTCATATAGATAGATGAATTTGGAACTCTAAATCCAACATGGTTTGTAGTAGCTCTTTGAAACTTGACAAAATAAAGGAGTTCTCAGTTTTGTCTCTATGGTTTGTTTCCTCTTCAAGTAGCCCTAGGCACAGACTGTGGAAAGCACTTTCATTGAGAGGGGTTGCCAAGTCTACGAAATAACGAGTTTCCGAAATACCAGGAAATATTTTTTCACCCAATCTTGATGATACTTGGTCCTAATGATCAGTACACAAATCCCACTTGGCTCAAAAAATTTTGACCTTCTAGGTTGAAGCGTTCGTCTACAGTAGCAGTTTTTATATTTAGGTTACCCTCTGTTCTCTCCTATATAGAAAGATTAATTTGGAACTCTAAATCCAACATGGTTTGTAGTAGCTCTTTGAAACTTGACAAAATAAAGGAGTTCTCAGTTTTGTCGCTATGGTTTGTTTCCTCTTCAAGTAGCCCTAGGCACAGACTGTGGAAAAGCACTTTCATTGAGAGTGGTTCCCAAGCTTCTAAGAAATCACGAGTTTCCGAAATACCAGCAAATATTTTTTCACCCAATCTTGATGATACTTGGTGGTAACGATCAGTACACAAATCCCACTTGGCTCACCAAATTTTGTTCTTCTAGGTTGAAGCGTTCGTCTACAGTAGCAGTTTTTATATTTAGGTTTCCCTCTGTTCTCTCCTATATAGAAAGATGAATTTGGAACTCTAAAACCAACATGGTTAGTAGTAGCTCTTTGAAACTTGACAAAATAAAGGAGTTCTCAGTTTTTTCGCTATGGTTTGTTTCCTCTTCAAGTAGCCCTAGGCACAGACTGTGGAAAAGCACTTTCATTGAGAGTGGTTGCCAAGCTTCTAAGAAATATCGAGTTTCAGAAATACCAGCAAATATTTTTTCACCCAAACTTGATGATACTTGGTGGTAATGATCAGCACACAAATCCCACTTGGCTAACCAATTTTTGTTCAACTAGGATGAAGCATTCGTGTACAGTAGCAGTTTTTATATTTAGGTTTCCCTCTGTTCTCTCGTATATAGATAGATGAATTTGGAACTCTAAATCCAACATGGTTTGTAGTAGCTCTTTGAAACTTGACAAAATAAAGGAGTTCTCAGTTTTTTCTCTATGGTTTGCTTCCTCTTAAAGTAGCCCTAGGCACAGACTGTGGAAAGCACTTTCATTGAGAGGGGTTTCCAAGCTTCTACGAAATAACGAGTTTCCGAAATACCAGCAAATATTTTTTCACCCAATCTTGATAATACTTGGTGGTAATGATCAGTACACAAATCCCACTTGGCTCACCAAGTTTTGTTCTTCTAGGTTGAAGCGTTCGTCTACAGTAGCAGTTTTTATATTTAGGTTTCCCTCTGTTCTCTCTCATATAGATAGATGAATTTGGAACTCTAAATCCAACATGGTTTGTAGTAGCTCTTTGAAACTTGACAAAATAAAGGAGTTCTCAGTTTTGTCTCTATGGTTTGTTTCCTCTTCAAGTAGCCCTAGGCACAGACTGTGGAAAGCACATTCATTGAGAGGGGTTGCCAAGTCTACGAAATAACGAGTTTCCGAAATACCAGGAAATATTTTTTCACCCAATCTTGATGATACTTGGTGCTAATGATCAGTACACAAATCCCACTTGGCTCAAAAAATTTTGTCCTTCTAGGTTGAAGCATTCGTCTACAGTAGCAGTTTTTATATTTAGGTTACCCTCTGTTCTCTCCTATATAGAAAGATTAATTTGTAACTCTAAATCCAACATGGTTTGTAGTAGCTCCTTGAAACTTGACAAAATAAAGGAGTTCTCAGTTTTGTCGCTATGGTTTGTTTCCTCTTCAAGTAGCCCTAGGCACAGACTGTGGAAAAGCACTTTCATTGAGAGTGGTTCCCAAGCTTCTAAGAAATCACGAGTTTCCGAAATACCAGCAAATATTTTTTCACCCAATCTTGATGATACTTGGTGGTAACGATCAGTACACAAATCCCACTTGGCTCACCAAATTTTGTTCTTCTAGGTTGAAGCGTTCGTCTACAGTAGCAGTTTTTATATTTAGGTTTCCCTCTGTTCTCTCCTATATAGAAAGATGAATTTGGAACTCTAAAACCAACATGGTTTGTAGTAGCTCTTTGAAACTTGACAAAATAAAGGAGTTCTCAGTTTTTTCGCTATGGTTTGTTTCCTCTTCAAGTAGCCCTAGGCACAGACAGTGGAAAAGCACTTTCATTGAGAGGGGTTCCCAAGCTTCTAAGAAATCACGAGTTTCCAAAATACCAGCAAATATTTTTTCACCCAATCTTGATGATACTTGGTGGTAATGATCAGTACACAAATCCCACTTGGCTCACCAAATATTGTTCTTCTAGGTTGAAGCGTTCGTGTACAGTAGCAGTTTTTATATTTAGGTTTCTCTCTGTTCTCTCCTATATAGATAGATGAATTTGGAACTCTAAATCCAACATGGTTTGTAGTAGCTCTTTGATACTTGACAAAATAAAGGAGTTCTCAGATTTGTCTCTATGGTTTGTTTCCTCTTCAAGTAGCCCTAGGCACAGACTGTGGAAAAGCACTTTCATTGAGAGGGGTTGCCAAGCTTCTAAGAAATAACGAGTTTCCGAAATACCAGCAAATATTTTTTCACCCAATCTTGATGATACTTGGTGGTAATGATAAGTACACAAATCCCACTTGGCTCACCAAATTTTGTTCTTCTACGTTGAAGCGTTCGTCTACAGTAGCAGTTTTTATATTTAGGTTTTCCTCTGTTCTCTCCTATATAGATAGATGAATTTGGAAATGTAAATCCAACATGGTTTGTAGTAGCTCTTTGAAACCTGACAAAATAAAGGAGTTCTCAGTTTTGTCGCTATGGTTTGTTTCCTCTTCAAGTAGCCCTAAGCACAGACTGTGGAAAGCACTTTCATTGAGATGGGTTGCCAAGCTTCAAGAAATAACGAGTTTCCGAAATACCAGAAAATATTTTTTCACACAATCTTTTTGATACTTGGTGGTAATGATCAGTACACAAATCCCACTTTTCTCACCAAATTTTGTTCTTCTAGGTTGAAGCGTTCATCTACAGTAGCAGTTTTTATATTTAGGTTTCTCTCTGTTCTTTCCTATATATATAGATGAATTTGGAACTCTAAATCCAACATGGTTTGTAGTAGCTCTTTGAAACTTGACAAAATAAAGGAGTTCTCAGATTTGTCTCTATGGTTTGTTTCCTCTTCAAGTAGCCCTAGGCTCAGACTGTGGAAAAGCACTTTCATTGAGAGGGGTTGCCAAGCTTCTAAGAAATAACGAGTTCCCGAAATACCAGCAAATATTTTTTCACCCAATCTTGATGATACTTGGTGGTAATGATCAGTACACAAATCCCACTTGGCTTACCAAATTTTGTTCTTCTAGGTTGAAGCGTTCGTCTACAGTAGCAGTTTTTATATTTAGATTTCCCTCTGTTCTCTCCTACACAGATAGATGAATTTGGAACTCTAAATCCAACATGGTTTGTAGTAGCTCTTTGAAACTTGACAAAATAAAGGAGTTCTCAGTTTTGTCTCTCTGGTTTGTTTCCTCTTCAAGTAGCCCTAGGAACAGACTGTGGAAAAGCACTTTCATTGAGATGGTTTGCCAAGCTTCTAAGAAATATCGAGTTTCAGAAATACCAGCAAATATTTTTTCACCCAAACTTGATGATACTTGGTGGTAATGATCAGCACACAAATCCCACTTGGCTAACCAATTTTGTTCAACTAGGATGAAGCATTCGTGTACAGTAGCAGTTTTTATATTTAGGTTTCCCTCTGTTCTCTCTCATATAGATAGATGAATTTGGAACTCTAAATCCAACATGGTTTGTAGTAGCTCTTTGAAACTTGACAAAATAAAGGAGTTCTCAGTTTTGTCTCTATGGTTTGTTTCCTCTTCAAGTAGCCCTAGGCACATACTGTGGAAAGCACTTTCATTGAGAGGGGTTGCCAAGTCTACGAAATAACGAGTTTCCGAAATACCAGGAAATATTTTTTCACCCAATCTTGATGATACTTGGTGCTAATGATCAGTACACAAATCCCACTTGGCTCACCAAATTTTGTCTTTCTAGGTTGAAGCATTCGTCTACAGTAGCAGTTTTTATATTTAGGTTACCCTCTGTTCTCTCCTATATAGAAAGATTAATTTGGAACTCTAAATCCAACATGGTTTGTAGTAGCTCTTTGAAACTTGACAAAATAAAGGAGTTCTCAGTTTTGTCGCTATGGTTTGTTTCCTCTTCACGTAGCCCTAGGCACAGACTGTGGAAAAGCACTTTCATTGAGAGTGGTTCCCAAGCTTCTAAGAAATCACGAGTTTCCGAAATACCAGCAAATATTTTTTCACCCAATCTTGATGATACCTGGTGGTAACGATCAGTACACAAATCCCACTTGGCTCACCAAATTTTGTTCTTCTAGGTTGAAGCGTTCGTCTACAGTAGCAGTTTTTATATTTAGGTTTCCCTCTGTTCTCTCCTATATAGAAAGATGAATTTGGAACTCTAAAACCAACATGGTTTGTAGTAGCTCTTTGAAACTTGACAAAATAAAGGAGTTCTCAGTTTTTTCGCTATGGTTTGTTTCCTCTTCAAGTAGCCCTAGGCACAGACTGTGGAAAAGCACTTTTATTGAGAGGGGTTCCCAAGCTTCTAAGAAATCACGAGTTTCCGAAATACCAGCAAATATTTTTTCACCCAATCTTGATGATACTTGGTGGTAATGATCAGTACACAAATCCCACTTGGCTCACCAAATATTGTTCTTCTAGGTTGAATCGTTCGTGTACAGTAGCAGTTTTTATATTTAGGTTTCTCTCTGTTCTCTCCTATATAGATAGATGAATTTGGAACTCTAAATCCAACATGGTTTGTAGTAGCTCTTTGAAACTTGACAAAATAAAGGAGTTCTCAGATTTGTCTCTATGGTTTGTTTCCTCTTCAAGTAGCCATAGGCACAGACTGTGGAAAAGCACTTTCATTGAGAGGGGTTGCCAAGCTTCCAAGATATAACGAGTTCCCGAAATACCAGCAAATATTTTTTCACCCAATCTTGATGATACTTGGTGGTAATGATCAGTACACAAATCCCACTTGGCTTGCCAAATTTTGTTCTTCTAGGTTGAAGCGTTCGTCTACAGTAGCAGTTTTTACATTTAGGTTTCCCTCTGTTCTCTCCTACACAGATAGATGAATTTGGAACTCTAAATCCAACATGGTTTGTAGTAGCTCTTTGAAACTTGACAAAATAAAGGAGTTCTCAGTTTTGTCTCTATGGTTTGTTTCTTCTTCAAGTAGCCCTAGGCACAGACTGTGGAAAGCACTTTCATTGAGAGGGGTTGCCAAGTCTACGAAATAACGAGTTTCCGAAATACCAGGAAATATTTTTTCACCCAATCTTGATGATACTTGGTGCTAATGAACAGTACACAAATCCCACTTGGCTCACCAAATTTTGTCCTTCTAGGTTAAGCGTTCATCTACAGTAGCAGTTTTTATATTTAGGTTACCCTCTGTTCTCTCCTATACAGAAAGATTAATTTGGAACTCTAAATCCAACATGGTTTGTAGTAGCTCTTTGAAACTTGACAAAATAAAGGAGTTCTCAGTTTTGACGCTATGGTTTGTTTCCTCTTCAAGTAGCCCTAGGCACAGACTGTGGAAAAGCACTTTCATTGAGAGTGGTTCCCAAGCTTCTAAGAAATCACGAGTTTCCGAAATACCAGCAAATATTTTTTCACCCAATCTTGATGATACTTGGTGGTAACGATCAGTACACAAATCCCACTTGGCTCACCAAATTTTGTTCTTCTAGGTTGAAGCGTTCGTCTACAGTAGCAGTTTTTATATTTAGGTTTCCCTCTGTTCTCTCCTATATAGAAAGATAAATTTGGAACTCTAAAACCAACATGGTTTGTAGTAGCTCTTTGAAACTTGACAAAATAAAGGAGTTCTCAGTCTCTTCGCTATGGTTTGTTTCCTCTTCAAGTAGCCCTAGGCACAGACTGTGGAAAAGCACTTTCATTGAGAGGGGTTCCCAAGCTTCTAAGAAATCACGAGTTTCCGAAATACCAGCAAATATTTTTTCACCCAATCTTGATGATACTTGGTGCTAATGATCAGTACACAAATCCCACTTGGCTCACCAAATTTTGTTCTTCTAGGTTGAAGCGTTCGTCTACAGTAGCAGTTTTTATATTTAGGTTTCCCTCTGTTCTCTCCTATATAGAAAGATGAATTTGGAACTCTAAATCCAACAAGTTTGTAGTAGCTCTTTGAAACTTGACAAAATAAAGGAGTTCTCAGTTTTGTCGCTATGGTTTGTTTCCTCTTCAAGTAGCCCTAGGCACAGACTGTAGAAAGCACTTTCATTGAGATGGGTTGCCAAGCTTCAAAAATAATGAGTTTCCGAAATACCAGGAAATATTTTTTCACACAATCTTTTTGATACTTGGTGGTAATGATCAGTACACAAATCACACTTGGCTCACCAAATTTTGTTCTTCTACGTTGAAGCGTTCGTCTACAGTAGCAGATTTTATATTTAGGTTTCACTCTGTTCTCTCATATATAGATAGATGAATTTGGAACTCTATATCCAACATGGTTTGTAGTAGCTCTTTGAAACCTGACAAAATAAAGGAGTTCTCAGTTTTGTCTCTCTGGTTTGTTTCCTCTTCAAGTAGCCCTAGGCACAGACTGTGGAAAGCACTTTCATTGAGATGCTTTGCCAAGCTTCTAAGAAATAACGAGTTTCCGAAATACCAGCAAATATTTTTTCACACAATCTTGTTGATACTTGGTGGTAATGATCAGTACACAAATCCCACTTGGCTCACCAAATTTTGTTCTTCTAGGTTGAAGCGTTCGTCTACAGTAGCAGTTTATATTTAGGTTTCTTTCTGTTCTCTCCTATATAGATAGATGAATTTGGAACTCTAAATCCAACATGGTTTGTAGTAGCTCTTTGAAACTTGACAAAATAAAGGAGTTCTCAGATTTGTCTCTATGGTTTGTTTCCTCTTCAAGTAGCCCTAGGCACAGACTGTGGAAAAGCACTTTCATTGAGAGGGGTTGCCAAGCTTCTAAGAAATAACGACTTTCCGAAATACCAGCAAATATTTTTTCACCCAATCTTGATGATACTTGTTGCTAATGACCAGTACACAAATCCCACTTGGCTCACCAAATTTTGTTCTTCTAGGTTGAAGCGTTCGTATACAGTAGCAGTTTTCATATTTAGGTTTCCCTCTGTTCTCTCCTATACAGATAGATGAATTTGGAACTCTAAATCCAACATGGTTTGTAGTAGCTCTTTGAAACTTGACAAAATAAATGAGTTCTCAGTTTTGTCTCTATGGTTTGCTTCCTGTTCACGTAGCCCTAGGCACAGACTCTGGAAAAGCACTTTCATTGAGAGGGGTTGCCAAGCTTCTAAGAAATTACGAGTTTCCGAAATACCAGCAAATATTTTTTCACCCAATCTTGATGATACTTGGTGCTAATGATCAGTACACAAATCCCACTTGGCTCACCAAATTTTGTTCTTCTAGGTTGAAGCGTTCGTCTACAGTAGCAGTTTTTGTGTTTAGGTTTCCCTCTGTTTTCTCCTATATAGAAAGATGAATTTGGAACTCTAAACCCAACAAGTTTGTAGTAGCTCTTTGAAACTTGACAAAATAAAGGAGTTCTCAGTTTTGTCGCTATGGTTTGTTTCCTCTTCAAGTAGCCCTAGGCACAGATTGTGGAAAGCACTTTCATTGAGATGGGTTGCCAAGCTTCAAAAATAACGAGTTTCCGAAATACCAGCAAATATTTTTTCACACAATCTTTTTGATACTTGGTGGTAATGATCAGTACACAAATCCCACTTGGCTCACCAAACTTTGTTTTTCTAGGTTGAAGCGTTCGTCTACAGTAGCAGTTTTTATATTTAGGTTTCTCTCTGTTCTCTCCTATATAGATAGATGAATTTGGAACTCTAAATCCAACATGGTTTGTAGTAGCTCTTTGAAACTTGACAAAATAAAGGAGTTCTCAGATTTGTCTCTATGGTTTGTTTCCTCTTCAAGTAGCCCTAGGCACAGACTGTGGAAAAGCACTTTCATTGAGAGGGGTTGCCAAGCTTCTAAGAAATAACGAGTTTCCGAAATACCAGCAAATATTTTTTCGCCCAATCTTGATGATCCTTGGTGGTAATGATCAGTACACAAATCCCACTTGGCTTACCAAATTTTGTTCTGCTAGGTTGAAGCGTTCGTCTACAGTAGCAGCTTTTATATTTAGGTTTCCCTCTGTTCTCTCCTACACAGATAGATAAATTTGGAACTCTAAATCCAACATGGCTTGTAGTAGCTCTTTGAAACTTGACAAAATAAAGCAGTTCTCAGTTTTGTCTCTCTTGTTTGTTTCCTCTTCAAGTAGCTCTAGGAACAGACTGTGGAAAAGCACTTTCATTGAGATGGGTTGACAAGCTTCTAAGAAATATCGAGTTTCCGAAATACCAGCAAATATTTTTTCACCCAAACTTGATGATACTTGGTGGTAATGATCAGCACACAAATCCCACTTGGCTAACCAATTTTTGTTCATCTAGGATGAAGCATTCGTGTACAGTAGCAGTTTTTATATTTAGGTTTCCCTCTGTTCTCTCCTATATAGATAGATGAATTTGGAACTCTAAATCCAACATGGTTTGTAGTAGCTCTTTGAAACTTGACAAAATAAAGGAGTTCTCAGTTTTGTCTCTATGGTTTGCTTCCTCTTAAAGTAGCCCTAGGCAGAGACTGTGGAAAGCACTTTCATTGAGATTGGTTGCCAAGCTTCTAAGAAATAACGAGTTTCCGAAATACCAGGAAATATTTTTTCACCCAATCTTGATGATACTTGGTGGTAATGATCAGTACACAAATCCCACTTGGCTCACCAAATTTTGTTCTTCTAGGTTGAAGCGTTCGTCTACAGTAGCAGTTTTTATATTTAGGTTTCACTCTGTTCTCTCCTTTATAGATAGATGAATTTGGAAATGTAAATCCAACATGGTTTGTAGTAGCTCTTTGAAACTTGACAAAATAAAGGAGTTCTCAGTTTTGTCTCTATGGTTTGTTTCCTGTTTTAGTAGCCCTAGGCACAGACTCTCGAAAAGCACTTTCATTGAGAGTGTTGCCAAGCTTCTAAGAAATTACGAGTTTCCGAAATACCAGCAAATATTTTTTCATCCAATCTTGATGATACTTGGTGCTAATGATCAGTACATAAATCCCACTTGGCTTACCAAATTTTGTTCTTCTAGGTTGAAGCGTTCGTCTACAGTAGCAGTTTTTATATTTAGGTTTCCCTCTGTTCTCTCCTACACAGATAGATGAATTTGGAACTCTAAATCCAACATGGTTTGTAGTAGCTCTTTGAAACTTGACAAAATAAAGGAGTTCTCAGATTTGTCTCTATGGTTTGTTTCCTCTTCAAGTAGCCGTAGGCACAGACTGTGAAAAAGCACTTTCATTGAGAGGGGTTGCCAAGCTTCTAAGAAATAACGAGTTTCCGAAATACCAGCAAATATTTTTTCACCCAATCTTGATGATACTTGGTGGTAATGATCAGTACACAAATCCCACTTGGCTCACCAAATTTTGTTCTTCTACGTTGAAGCGTTCGTCTACAGTAGCAGATTTTATATTTAGGTTTCACTCTGTTCTCTCATATATAGATAGATGAATTTGGAACTCTAAATCCAACATGGTTTGTAGTAGCTCTTTGAAACCTGACAAAATAAAGGAGTTCTCAGTTTTGTCTCTAGGGTTTGTTTCCTCTTCAAGTAGCCCTAGGCACAGACTGTGGAAAGCACTTTCATTGAGATGCTTTGCCAAGCTTCTAAGAAATAACGAGTTTCCGAAATACCAGCAAATATTTTTTCACACAATCTTGTTGATACTTGGTGGTAATGATCAGTACACAAATCCCACTTGGCTCACCAAATTTTGTTCTTCTAGGTTGAAGCGTTCGTCTACAGTAGCAGTTTATATTTAGGTTTCTTTCTGTTCTCTCCTATATAGATAGATGAATTTGGAACTCTAAATCCAACATGGTTTGTAGTAGCTCTTTGAAACTTGACAAAATAAAGGAGTTCTCAGATTTGTCTCTATGGTTTGTTTCCTCTTCAAGTAGCCCTAGGCACAGACTGTGGAAAAGCACTTTCATTGAGAGGGGTTGCCAAGCTTCTAAGAAATAACGACTTTCCGAAATACCAGCAAATATTTTTTCACCCAATCTTGATGATACTTGTTGCTAATGACCAGTACACAAATCCCACTTGGCTCACCAAATTTTGTTCTTCTAGGTTGAAGCGTTCGTATACAGTAGCAGTTTTCATATTTAGGTTTCCCTCTGTTCTCTCCTATACAGATAGATGAATTTGGAACTCTAAATCCAACATGGTTTGTAGTAGCTCTTTGAAACTTGACAAAATAAAGGAGTTCTCAGTTTTGTCTCTATGGTTTGTTTCCTGTTTTAGTAGCCCTAGGCACAGACTCTCGAAAAGCACTTTCATTGAGAGTGTTGCCAAGCTTCTAAGAAATTACGAGTTTCTGAAATACCAGCAAATATTTTTTCATCCAATCTTGATGATACTTGGTGCTAATGATCAGTACATAAATCCCACTTGGCTTACCAAATTTTGTTCTTCTAGGTTGAAGCGTTCGTCTACAGTAGCAGTTTTTATATTTAGGTTTCCCTCTGTTCTCTCCTACACAGATAGATGAATTTGGAACTCTAAATCCAACATGGTTTGTAGTAGCTCTTTGAAACTTGACAAAATAAAGGAGTTCTCAGATTTGTCTCTATGGTTTGTTTCCTCTTCAAGTAGCCGTAGGCACAGACTGTGGAAAAGCACTTTCATTGAGAGGGGTTGCCAAGCTTCTAAGAAATAACGAGTTTCCGAAATACCAGCAAATATTTTTTCACCCAATCTTGATGATACTTGGTGGTAATGATCAGTACACAAATCCCACTTGGCTCACCAAATTTTGTTCTTCTACGTTGAAGCGTTCGTCTACAGTAGCAGATTTTATATTTAGGTTTCACTCTGTTCTCTCATATATAGATAGATGAATTTGGAACTCTAAATCCAACATGGTTTGTAGTAGCTCTTTGAAACCTGACAAAATAAAGGAGTTCTCAGTTTTGTCTCTAGGGTTTGTTTCCTCTTCAAGTAGCCCTAGGCACAGACTGTGGAAAGCACTTTCATTGAGATGCTTTGCCAAGCTTCTAAGAAATAACGAGTTTCCGAAATACCAGCAAATATTTTTTCACACAATCTTGTTGATACTTGGTGGTAATGATCAGTACACAAATCCCACTTGGCTCAACAAATTTTGTTCTTCTAGGTTGAAGCGTTCGTCTACAGTAGCAGTTTATATTTAGGTTTCTTTCTGTTCTCTCCTATATAGATAGATGAATTTGGAACTCTAAATCCAACATGGTTTGTAGTAGCTCTTTGAAACTTGACAAAATAAAGGAGTTCTCAGATTTGTCTCTATGGTTTGTTTCCTCTTCAAGTAGCCCTAGGCACAGACTGTGGAAAAGCACTTTCATTGAGAGGGGTTGCCAAGCTTCTAAGAAATAACGACTTTCCGAAATACCAGCAAATATTTTTTCACCCAATCTTGATGATACTTGTTGCTAATGACCAGTACACAAATCCCACTTGGCTCACCAAATTTTGTTCTTCTAGGTTGAAGCGTTCGTATACAGTAGCAGTTTTCATATTTAGGTTTCCCTCTGTTCTCTCCTATACAGATAGATGAATTTGGAACTCTAAATCCAACATGGTTTGTAGTAGCTCTTTGAAACTTGACAAAATAAATGAGTTCTCAGTTTTGTCTCTATGGTTTGTTTCCTGTTCACGTAGCCCTAGGCACAGACTCTGGAAAAGCACTTTCATTGAGAGGGGTTGCCAAGCTTCTAAGAAATATCGAGTTTCCGAAATACCAGCAAATATTTTTTCACACAATCTTGTTGATACTTGGTGGTAATGATCAGTACACAAATCCCACTTGGCTCACCAAATTTTGTTCTTCTAGGTTGAAGCGATTGTCTACAGTAGCAGTTTTTATATTTAGGTTTCTCTTTGTTCTCTCCTATATAGATAGATGAATTTGGAACTCTAAATCCAACATGGTTTGTAGTAGCTCTTTGAAACTTGACAAAATAAAGGAGTTCTCAGTTTTGTCTCTATGGTTTGTTTCCTCTTCAAGTAGCCCTAGGCACAGACTGTGGAAAAGCACTTTCATTGAGAGGGGTTGCCAAGCTTCTAAGAAATAACGAGTTTCCGAAATACTAGCAAATATTTTTTCAACCAATCTTGATGATACTTGTTGCTAATGATCAGTACACAAATCCCACTTGGCTCACCAAATTTTGTTCTTCTAGGTTGAAGCGTTCGTGTACAGTAGCAGTTTTTATATTTAGGTTTCCCTCTGTTCTCTCCTATACAGATAGATGAATTTGGAAATGTAAATCCAACATGGTTTGTAGTAGCTCTTTGAAACTTGACAAAATAAAGGAGTTCTCAGTTTTGTCTCTATGGTTTGTTTCCTCTTCAAGTAGCCCTAGCCACAGACTGTGGAAAGCACTTTCATTAAGATGGGTTGCCAAGCTTCTAAGAAATAACGAGTTTCCGAAATACCAGCAAATATTTTTTCGTCCAATCTTGATGATCCTTGGTGGAAATGATCAGTACACAAATCCCACTTGGCTTACCAAATTTTGTTCTTCTAGGTTGAAGCGTTCGTCTACAGTAGCAGTTTTTATATTTAGGTTTCCCTCTGTTCTCTCCTACACAGATAGATGAATTTGGAACTCTAAATCCAACATGGCTTGTAGTAGCTCCTTGAAACTTGACAAAATAAATGAGTTCTCAGTTTTGTCTCTCTGGTTTGTTTCCTCTTCAAGTAGCCCTAGGAACAGACTGTGGAAAAGCACTTTCATTGAGATGGGTTGCCAAGCTTCTAAGAAATATCGAGTTTCCGAAATACCAGCAAATATTTTTTCACCCAAACTTGATGATACTTGGTGGTAATGATCAGCACACAAATCCCACTTGGGTAAACAATTTTTGTTCATCTAGGATGAAGCATTCGTGTACAGTAGCAGTTTTTATATTTAGGTTTCCCTCTGTTCTCTCCTATATAGATAGATGAATTTGGAACTCTAAATCCAACATGGTTTGTAGTAGCTCTTTGAAACTTGACAAAATAAAGGAGTTCTCAGATTTGTCTCTATTGTTTGTTTCCTCTTCAAGTAGCCCTAGGCACAGACTGTGGAAAGCACTTTCATTGAGATGGGTTGTCAAGCTTCTAAGAAATAACCAGTTTCCGAAATACCAGCAAATATTTTTCACACATTCTTGTTGATACTTGGTGGTAATGATCAGTACACAAATCCCACTTGGCTCCCCAAATTTTGTTCTTCTAGGTTGAAGCGTTCTTCTACAGTAGCAGGTGTTATATTTAGGTTTCCCTCTGTTCTCTCCCATATAGATAGATGAATTTGGAACTTTAAATCCATCATGGTTTGTAGTAGCTCTTTGAAACTTGAAAAAATAAAGGAGTTCTCAGTTTTGTCGCTAAGGTTTGTTTCCTCTTCAAGTAGCCCTAGGCACAGACTGTGGAAAAGCACTTTCATTGAGAGGGGTTCCCAAGCTTCTAAGAAATAACGATTTTCCGAAATACCAGCAAATATTTTTTACCCAATCTTGATGATACGTGGTGGTAATGATCAGTACACAAGTCCCACTTGGCTCACCAAATTTTGTCCTTCTAGGTTGAAGCGTTCGTCTACAGTAGCAGTTTTTTATATTTAGGTTTCACTCTGTTCTCTCATATATAGATAGATAAATATGGAACTCTAAATCCAACATGGTTGGTAGTAGCTCTTTGAAACTTGACAAAATAAAGGAGTTCTCAGTTTTGTCTCTATGGTTTGTTTCCTCTTCAAGTAGCCCTAGGCACAGACTGTGGAAAGCACTTTCATTGAGATGGGTTGTCAAGCTTCTAAGAAATAACGAGTTTCCGAAATACCAGCAAATATTTTTTCGCACAATCTTTTTGATAGTTGGTGGTAATGATCAGTACACAAATCCCACTTGGCTCACCAAATTTGGTCTTCTAGGTTGAAGCGTTCGTCTACACTAGCAGTTTTTATATTTAGGTTTCCCTCTGTTCTCTCCTATATAGAAAGATGAATTTGGAACTCTAAATCCAACATGCTTTGTAGTAGCTCCTTGAAACTTGACAAAATAAAGGAGTTCTCAGTTTTGTCTCTATGGTTTGTTTCCTCTAACAAGTAGCCCTAGGCACAGACTGTGGAAAAGCACTTTCAATGAGAGGGGTTGCCAAGCTTCTAAGAAATAACGAGTTTCCGAAATACCAGCAAATATTTTTTCACCCAATCTTGATGATACTTGTTGCTAATGATCAGTACACAAATCCCACTTTGCTCACCAAATTTAGTTCTTCTAGGTTGAAGAGTTCGTGTACAGTAGCAGTTTTTATATTTAGGTTTCCCTCTGTTCTCTCCTATATAGATAGATGAATTGGAACTCTAAATCCAACATGGTTTCTAGTAGCTCTTTGTAACTTGGCAAAATAAAGGAGTTCTCAGTTTTGTCTCTATGGTTTGTTTCCTTTTAAAGTAGCCCTAGGCACAGACTGTGGAAAGCACTTTCATTGAGATGGGTTGTCAAGCTTCTAAGAAATAACGAGTTTCTGAAATACCAGCAAATATTTTTCACACAATCTTGTTGATACTTGGTGGTAATGATCAGTACACCAAATCCCACTTGGCTCACCAAATTTTGTTCTTCTAGGTTGAAGCGTTCGTCTACAGTAGCAGTTTTTATATTTAGGTTTCTCTCTGTTCTCTCCTATATAGATAGATGAATTTGGAACTCTAAATCCAACATGGTTTGTAGTAGCTCTTTGAAACTTGACAAAATAAAGAGTTCTCAGATTTGTCTCTATGGTTTGTTTCCTCTTCAAGTAGCCCTAGGCACAGACTTTGGAAAAGCACTTTCATTGAGAGGGGCTGCCAAGCTTCTAAGATATAACGAGTTTCCGAAATACCAGCAAATATTTTTTCACCCAATCTTGATGATGCTTGGTAGTAATGATCAGTACACTAATCCCACTTGGCTTACCAAATTTTGTTCTTCTAGGTTGAAGCGTTCGTCTACAGTAGCAGTTTTTATATTTAGGTCTCCCTCTGTTCTCTCCTATATAGATAGATGAATTGGGAACTCTAAATCCAACATGCTTTGTAGTAGCTCCTTGAAAATTGACAAAATAAAGGAGTTCTCAGTTTTGTCTCTATGGTTTGTTTCCTCTTCAAGTAGCCCTAGGCACAGACTGTGGAAAAGCACTTTCATTGAGATGGGTTGCCAAGCTTCTAAGAAATAACGAGTTTCCGAAATACCAGCAAATATTTTTTCACCCAATCTTGATGATACTTGTTGCTAATGATCAGTACACAAATCCCACTTTGCTCACCAAATTTAGTTCTTCTAGGTTGAAGCGTTCATGTACAGTAGCAGTTTTTATATTTAGGTTTCCCTCTGTTCTCTCCTATACAGATAGATGAATTTGGAACTCTAAATCCAACATGGTTTGTAGTAGCTCTTTGAAACTTGACAAAATAAAGGAGTTCTCAGTTTTCTCTCTCTGGTTTGTTTCCTCTTCATGTAGCCCTAGGAACAGACTGTGGAAAAGCACTTTCATTGAGATGGGTTGCCAAGCTTCTAGGAAATATCGAGTTTCCGAAATACCAGCAAATATTTTTTCACCCAAACTTGATGATACTTGGTGGTAATGATCAGCACACAAATCCCACTTGGCTAACCAATTTTTGTTCATCTAGGATGAAGCATTCGTGTACAGTAGCAGTTTTTATATTTAGGTTTCCCTCTGTTCTCTCCTATATAGACAGATGAATTTGGAACTCTAAATCCAACATGGTTTGTAGTAGCTCTTTGAAACTTGGCAAAATAAAGGAGTTCTCAGTTTTGTCTCTATGGTTTGTTTCCTTTTAAAGTAGCCCTAGGCACAGACTGTGGAAAGCACTTTCATTGAGATGGGTTGTCAAGCTTCTAAGAAATAACAAGTTTCCGAAATACCAGCAAATATTTTTCACACAATCTTGTTGATACTTGGTGGTAATGATCAGTACACAAATCCCACTTGGCTCACCGAATTTTGTTCTTCTAGGATGAAGCGTTCGTCTACAGTAGCAGTTTTCATATTTAGGTTTCTCTCTGTTCTCTCCTATATAGATAGATGAATTTGGAACTCTAAATCCAACCTGGTTTGTAGTAGCTCTTTGAAACTTGACAAAATAAAGGAGTTCTCAGATTTGTCTCTATGGTTTGTTTCCTCTTCAAGTAGCCCTAGGCACAGACTGTGGAAAAGCACTTTCATTGATAGGGGCTGCCAAGCTTCTAAGATATAACGAGTTTCCGAAATACCAGCAAATATTTTTTCACCCAATCTTGATGATACTTGGTGGTAATGATCAGTACACAAATCCCACTTGGCTTACCAAATTTTGTTCTTCTAGGTTGAAGCGTTCGTCTACAGTAGCAGTTTTTATATTTAGGTCTCCCTCTGTTCTCTCCTATATAGATAGATGAATTGGGAACTCTAAATCCAACATGCTTTGTAGTAGCTCCTTGAAACTTGACAAAATAAAGGAGTACTCAGTTTTGTCTCTATGGTTTGTTTCCTCTTCAAGTAGCCCTAGGCACAGACTGTGGAAAAGCACTTTCATTGAGAGGGGTTGCCAAGCTTCTAAGAAATAACGAGTTTCCGAAATACCAGCAAATATTTTTTCACCCAATCTTGATGATACTTGTTGCTAATGATCAGTACACAAATCCCACTTTGCTCACCAAATTTAGTTCTTCTAGGTTGAAGCGTTCGTGTACAGTAGCAGTTTTTATATTTAGGTTTCCCTCTGTTCTCTCCTATACAGATAGATGAATTTGGAACTCTAAATCCAACATGGTTTGTAGTAGCTCTTTGAAACTTGACAAAATAAAGGAGTTCTCAGTTTTCTCTCTCTGGTTTGTTTCCTCTTCTTGTAGCCCTAGGAACAGACTGTGGAAAAGCACTTTCATTGAGATGGGTTGCCAAGCTTCTAAGAAATATCGAGTTTCCGAAATACCAGCAAATATTTTTTCACCCAAACTTGATGATACTTGGTGGTAATGATCAGCACACAAATCCCACTTGGCTAACCAATTTTTGTTCATCTAGGATGAAGCATTCGTGTACAGTAGCAGTTTATATATTTAGGTTTCCCTCTGTTCTCTCCTATATAGACAGATGAATTTGGAACTCTAAATCCAACATGGTTTCTAGTAGCTCTTTGTAACTTGGCAAAATAAAGGAGTTCTCAGTTTTGTCTCTATGGTTTGTTTCCTTTTAAAGTAGCCCTAGGCACAGACTGTGGAAAGCACTTTCATTGAGATGGGTTGTCAAGCTTCTAAGAAATAACGAGTTTCTGAAATACCAGCAAATATTTTTCACACAATCTTGTTGATACTTGGTGGTAATGATCAGTACACAAATCCCACTTGGCTCACCAAATTTTGTTCTTCTAGGTTGAAGCGTTCGTCTACAGTAGCAGTTTTTATATTTAGGTTTCTCTCTGTTCTCTCCTATATAGATAGATGAATTTGGAACTCTAAATCCAACATGGTTTGTAGTAGCTCTTTGAAACTTGACAAAATAAAGAGTTCTCAGATTTGTCTCTATGGTTTGTTTCCTCTTCAAGTAGCCCTAGGCACAGACTTTGGAAAAGCACTTTCATTGAGAGGGGCTGCCAAGCTTCTAAGATATAACGAGTTTCCGAAATACCAGCAAATATTTTTTCACCCAATCTTGATGATACTTGGTGGTAATGATCAGTACACTAATCCCACTTGGCTTACCAAATTTTTTTCTTCTAGGTTGAAGCGTTCGTCTACAGTAGCAGTTTTTATATTTAGGTCTCCCTCTGTTCTCTCCTATATAGATAGATGAATTGGGAACTCTAAATCCAACATGCTTTGTAGTAGCTCCTTGAAACTTGACAAAATAAAGGAGTTCTCAGTTTTGTCTCTATGGTTTGTTTCCTCTTCAAGTAGCCCTAGGCACAGACTGTGGAAAAGCACTTTCATTGAGATGGGTTGCCAAGCTTCTAAGAAATAACGAGTTTCCGAAATACCAGCAAATATTTTTTCACCCAATCTTGATGATACTTGTTGCTAATGATCAGTACACAAATCCCACTTTGCTCACCAAATTTAGTTCTTCTAGGTTGAAGCGTTCATGTACAGTAGCAGTTTTTATATTTAGGTTTCCCTCTGTTCTCTCCTATACAGATAGATGAATTTGGAACTCTAAATCCAACATGGTTTGTAGTAGCTCTTTGAAACTTGACAAAATAAAGGAGTTCTCAGTTTTCTCTCTCTGGTTTGTTTCCTCTTCATGTAGCCCTAGGAACAGACTGTGGAAAAGCACTTTCATTGAGATGGGTTGCCAAGCTTCTAGGAAATATCGAGTTTCCGAAATACCAGCAAATATTTTTTCACCCAAACTTGATGATACTTGGTGGTAATGATCAGCACACAAATCCCACTTGGCTAACCAATTTTTGTTCATCTAGGATGAAGCATTCGTGTACAGTAGCAGTTTTTATATTTAGGTTTCCCTCTGTTCTCTCCTATATAGACAGATGAATTTGGAACTCTAAATCCAACATGGTTTGTAGTAGCTCTTTGAAACTTGGCAAAATAAAGGAGTTCTCAGTTTTGTCTCTATGGTTTGTTTCCTTTTAAAGTAGCCCTAGGCACAGACTGTGGAAAGCACTTTCATTGAGATGGGTTGTCAAGCTTCTAAGAAATAACGAGTTTCCGAAATACCAGCAAATATTTTTCACACAATCTTGTTGATACTTGGTGGTAATGATCAGTACACAAATCCCACTTGGCTCACCAAATTTTGTTCTTCTAGGATGAAGCGTTCGTCTACAGTAGCAGTTTTTATATTTAGGTTTCTCTCTGTTCTCTCCTATATAGATAGATGAATTTGGAACTCTAAATCCAACCTGGTTTGTAGTAGCTCTTTGAAACTTGACAAAATAAAGGAGTTCTCAGATTTGTCTCTATGGTTTGTTTCCTCTTCAAGTAGCCCTAGGCACAGACTGTGGAAAAGCACTTTCATTGATAGGGGCTGCCAAGCTTCTAAGATATAACGAGTTTCCGAAATACCAGCAAATATTTTTTCACCCAATCTTGATGATACTTGGTGGTAATTATCAGTACACAAATCCCACTTGGCTTACCAAATTTTCTTCTTCTAGGTTGAAGCGTTCGTCTACAGTAGCAGTTTTTATATTTAGGTCTCCCTCTGTTCTCTCCTATATAGATAGATGAATTGGGAACTCTAAATCCAACATGCTTTGTAGTAGCTCCTTGAAACTTGACAAAATAAAGGAGTACTCAGTTTTGTCTCTATGGTTTGTTTCCTCTTCAAGTAGCCCTAGGCACAGACTGTGGAAAAGCACTTTCATTGAGAGGGGTTGCCAAGCTTCTAAGAAATAACGAGTTTCCGAAATACCAGCAAATATTTTTTCACCCAATCTTGATGATACTTGTTGCTAATGATCAGTACACAAATCCCACTTTGCTCACCAAATTTAGTTCTTCTAGGTTGAAGCGTTCGTGTACAGTAGCAGTTTTTATATTTAGGTTTCCCTCTGTTCTCTCCTATACAGATAGATGAATTTGGAACTCTAAATCCAACATGGTTTGTAGTAGCTCTTGAAACTTGACAAAATAAAGGAGTTCTCAGTTTTCTCTCTCTGGTTTGTTTCCTCTTCTTGTAGCCCTAGGAACAGACTGTGGAAAAGCACTTTCATTGAGATGGGTTGCCAAGCTTCTAAGAAATATCGAGTTTCCGAAATACCAGCAAATATTTTTTCACCCAAACTTGATGATACTTGGTGGTAATGATCAGCACACAAATCCCACTTGGCTAACCAATTTTTGTTCATCTAGGATGAAGCATTCGTGTACAGTAGCAGTTTATATATTTAGGTTTCCCTCTGTTCTCTCCTATATAGACAGATGAATTTGGAACTCTAAATCCAACATGGTTTGTAGTAGCTCTTTGAAACTTGGCAAAATAAAGGAGTTCTCAGTTTTGTCTCTATGGTTTGTTTCCTTTTAAAGTAGCCCTAGGCACAGACTGTGGAAAGCACTTTCATTGAGATGGGTTGTCAAGCTTCTAAGATATAACGAGTTTCGGAAATACCAGCAAATATTTTTCACACACTCTTGTTGATACTTGGTGGTAATGATCAGTACACAAATCCCACTTGGCTCACCAAATTTAGTTCTTCTAGGTTGAAGCGTTCGTCTACAGTAGCAGTTTTTATATTTACGTTTCTCTCTGTTCTCTTTTATATAGATAGATGAATTTGGAACTCTAAATCCAACATGGTTTGTAGTAGCTCTTTGAAACTTGACAAAATAAAGGAGTTCTCAGATTTGTCTCTATGGTTTGTTTCCTCTTTAAGTAGCCCTAGGCACAGACTGTGGAAAAGCACTTTCATTGAGAGGGGCTGCCAAGCTTCTAAGATATAACGAGTTTCCGAAATACCAGCAAATATTTTTTCACCCAATCTTGATGATACTTGGTGGTAATGATCAGTACACAAATCCCACTTGGCTTACCAAATTTTGTTCTTCTAGGTTGAAGCGTTCGTCTACAGTAGCAGTTTTTATATTTAGGTCTCCCTCTGTTCTCTCCTATATAGATAGATGAATTGGGAACTCTAAATGCAACATGCTTTGTAGTAGCTCCTTGAAACTTGACAAAATGAAGGAGTTATCAGTTTTGTCTCTATGGTTTGTTTCCTCTTCAAGTAGCCCTAGGCACAGACTGTGGAAAAGCACTTTCATTGAGAGGGGTTGCCAAGCTTTTAAGAAATAACGAGTTTCCGAAATACCAGCAAATATTTTTTCACCCAATCTTGATGATACTTGTTGCTAATGATCAGTACACAAATCCCACTTTGCTCACCAAATTTAGTTCTTCTAGGTTGAAGCGTTCGTGTACAGTAGCAGTTTTTATATTTAGGTTTCCCTCTGTTCTCTCCTATACAGATAGATGAATTTGGAACTCTAAATCCAACATGGTTTGTAGTAGCTCTTTGAAACTTGACAAAATAAAGGAGTTCTCTGTATCTCTCTCTCGTTTGTTTCCTCTTCATGTAGCCTAGGAACAGACTGTGGAAAAGCACTTTCATTGAGATGGGTTGCCAAGCTTCTACGAAATATCGAGTTTCCGAAATACCAGCAAATATTTTTTCACCCAAACTTGATGATACTTGGTGGTAATGATCAGCACACAAATCCCACTTGGCTCA
Source organism: Callospermophilus lateralis (assembly GCF_048772815.1). Taxonomy (NCBI): domain Eukaryota; kingdom Metazoa; phylum Chordata; class Mammalia; order Rodentia; family Sciuridae; genus Callospermophilus; species Callospermophilus lateralis. Next base: position 22,988 of record NW_027516889.1, read on the forward strand.
CCAAATTTTGTTCTTCTAGGTTGAAGCGTTCGTCTACAGTAGCAGTTTTATATTTAGGTTTCTCTCTGTTCTCTCCTATATAGATAGATGAATTTGGAACTCTAAATCCAACCTGGTTTGTAGTAGCTCTTTGAAACTTGACAAAATAAAGGAGTTCTCAGATTTTTCTCTATGGTTTGTTTCCTCTTCAAGTAGCCCTAGGCACAGACTGTGGAAAGCACTTTCATTGAGAGGGGTTCCTAAGCTTCTACGAAATAACGAGTTTCCGAAATACCAGCAAACATTTTTTCACCCAATCTTGATAATACTTGGTGGTAATGATCAGTACACAAATCCCACTTGGCTCCCCAAATTTTGTTCTGCTATGTTGAAGCGTTCGTCTACAGTAGCAGGTTTTATATTTAGGTTTCCCTCTGTTCTCTCCCATATAGATAGATGAATTTGGAACTCTAAATCCAACATGGTTTGTAGTAGCTCTTTGAAACTTGACAAAATAAAGGTGTTCTCAGTTTTGTCGCTATGGTTTGTTTCCTCTTCAAGTAGCCCTAGGCACAGACTGTGGAAAAGCACTTTCATTGAGAGGGTTCCCAAGCTTCTAAGAAATAACGAGTTTCCGAAATACCAGCAAATATTTTTTCACCCAATCTTGATGATACGTGGTGGTAATGATCAGTACACAAGTCCCACTTGGCTCACCAAATTTTGTCCTTCTAGGTTGAAGCGTTCGTCTACAGTAGCAGTTTTTATATTTAGGTTTCTCTCTGTTCTCTCTTATATAGATAGATGAATTTGGAACTCTAAATCCAACATGGTTTGTAGTAGCTCCTTGAAACTTGACAAAATAAAGGAGTTCTCAGTTTTGTCACTATGTTTTGTTTCCTCTTCAAGTAGCCCTAAACACAGACTGTGGAATAGCAATTTCATTGAGAGGGGTTGCCAAGCTTCTAAGAAATAACGAGTTTAAGAAATACCAGCAAATATTTTTTCACCCAAACTTGATGATACTTGGTGGTAATGATTATATACAAATCCCACTTGGCTTACCAAATTTTGTTCTTCTAGGTTGAAGCGTTCGTCTACAGTAGCAGTTTTTATATTTAGGTTTCCCTCTGTTCTCTCCTATATAGAAAGATGAATTTGGAACTCTAAATCCAACATGCTTTGTAGTAGCTCCTTGAAACTTGACAAAATAAAGGAGTTCTCAGTTTTGTCTCTATGGTTTGTTTCCTCTACAAGTAGCCCTAGGCACAGTCTGTGGAAAAGCACTTTCAATGAGAGGGGTTGCCAAGCTTCTAAGAAATAACCAGTTTCCGAAATACCAGCAAATATTTTTTCACCCAATCTTGATGATACTTGTTGCTAATGATCAGTACACAAATCCCACTTGGCTCACCAAATTTAGTTCTTCTAGGTTGAAGCGTTCGTGTACAGTAGCAGTTTTTATATTTAGGTTTCCCTCTGTTCTCTCCTATATAGATAGATGAATTTGGAACTCTAAATCCAACATGGTTTGTAGTAGCTCTTTGAAACTTGACAAAATAAAGGGGTTCTCAGTTTTCTCTCTCTGGTTTGTTTCCTCTTCATGTAGCCCTAGGAACAGACTGTGGAAAAGCACTTTCATTGAGATGGGTTGCCAAGCTTCTAAGAAATATCCAGTTTCCGAAATACCAGCAAATATTTTTTCACCCAAACTTGATGATACTTGGTGGTAATGATCCGCACACAAATCCCACTTGGCTAACCAATTTTTGTTCATCTAAGATGAAGCATTCGTGTACAGTAGCAGTTTTTATATTTAGGTTTCCCTCTGTTCTCTCCTATATAGACAGATGAATTTGGAACTCTAAATCCACCATGGTTTGTAGTAGCTCTTTGAAACTTGTCAAAATAAAGGAGTTCTCAGTTTTGTCTCTATGGTTTGTTTCCTCTTAAAGTAGCCCTAGGCACAGACTGTGGAAAGTACTTTCATTGAGATTGGTTGCCAAGCTTCTAAGAAATAACGAGTTTCCGACATACCAGCAAATATTTCTTCACCCAATCTTGATGATACTTGTTGGTAGTGATCAGTACACAAATCCCACTTGCCTCACCAAATTTTGTTCTTCTAGGTTGAAGCGTTCGTCTACAGTAGCAGTTTAATATTTAGGTTTCTCTCTGTTCTCTCCTATATAGATAGATGAATTTGGAACTCTAAATCCAACGTGGTTTGCAGTAGCTCTTTGAAACTTGACAAAATAAAGGAGTTCTCAGATTTGTCTCTATGGTTTGTTTCCTCTTCAAGTAGCCCTAGGCACACTCTGTGGGAAAAGCAATTTCATTGAGAGGGGTTGCCAAGCTTCTAAGAAATAACGAGTTTCCGAAATACCAGCAAATATTTTTTCACCCAATCTTGATGATACTTGTTGCTAATGATCAGTACACAAATCCAACTTGGCTCACCAAATTTAGTTCTTCTAGGTTGAAGCGTTCGTGTACAGTAGCAGTTTTTATATTTAGGTTTCCCTCTGTTCTCTCTTATATAGATAGATGAATTTGGAACTCTAAATCCAACATGGTTTGTAGTAGCTCTTTGAAACTTGACAAAATAAAGGAGTTCTCAGTTTTGTCTCTATGGTTTGTTTCCTCTTCAAGTAGCCCTAGGCACAGACTGTGGAAAGCACTTTCATTGAGAGGGGTTCCTAAGCTTCTACGAAATAACGAGTTTTCCGAAATACCAGCAAATATTTTTTCACCCAATCTTGATAATACTTGGTGGTAATGATCAGTACACAAATCCCACTTTGTTCCCCAAATTTTGTTCTTCTAGGTTGAAGCGTTCGTCTACAGTAGCAGGTTTTATATTTAGGTTTCCCTCTGTTCTCTCCCATATAGATAGATGAATTTGGAACTCTAAATCCAACATGGTTTGTACTAGCTCTTTGAAACATGACAAAATAAAGGAGTTCTCAGTTTTGTCTCTATGGTTTGTTTCCTCTTCAAGTAGCCCTACGCACAGACTGTGGAAAAACACTTTCATTGAGAGGGGTTGCCAAGCTTCTAAGAAATAACGAGTTTCCGAAATTCCAGCAAATATTTTTTCACCCAATCTTGATGATACGTGATGGTAATGAAAAGTACACATATCCCACTTGGCTCACCAAATTTTGTTTTGCTACTTTGAAGCCTTCGTTACAGTAGCAGTTTTTAATTTCAGGTTTCACTCTGTTCTCTCCTATATAGATAGATGAATTTGGAACTCTAAATCCAACATGGTTTGTAGTAGCTCTTTGAAACTTGGCAAAATAAAGGAGTTCTCAGTTTTGTCTCTATGGTTTGTTTCCTTTTAAATTAGCCCTAGGCACAGACTGTGGAAAGCACTTTCATTGAGATGGGTTGTCAAGCTTCTAAGAAATAACGAGTTTCGGAAATAAGAGCAAATATTTTTCACACAATCTTGTTGATACTTGGTGGTAATGATCAGTACACAAATCCCACTTGGCTCACCAAATTTTGTTCTTCTAGGTTGAAGCGTTCGTCTACAGTAGCAGTTTTTATATTTAGGTTTCTCTCTGTTCTCTCCTATATAGATAGATGAATTTGGAACTCTAAATCCAACATGGTTTGTAGTAGCTCTTTGAACCTTGACAAAATAAAGGAGTTCTCAGATTTGTCTCTATGGTTTGTTTCCTCTTCAAGTAGCCCTAGGCACAGACTGTGGAAAAACACTTTCATTGAGAGGGTTTGCCAAGGTTCTAAGAAATAACGAGTTTCCGAAATACCAGCAAATATTTTTTCACCCAATCTTGATGATACGTGAAGGTAATGAAAAATACACAAATCCCACTTGGCTTACCAAATTTAGTTCTTCTAGGTTGAAGCGTTTGTGTACAGTAGCAGTTTTTATATTTAGGTTTCCCTCTTTTCTATCCTATATAGATAGATGAATTTGCAACTCTAAATCCAACATGGTTTGTAGCAGCTCTTTGAAACTTGGCAAAATAAAAGAGTTCTCAGTTTTGTCTCTATGGTTTGTTTCCTTTTAAAGTAGCCCAAGGCACAGACTGTGGAAAGCACTTTCATTGAGATGGGTTGTCAAGCTTCTAAGAAATAACGAGTTTCCGAAATACCAGCAAATATTTTTTTCACGCAATCTTGATGATACGTGGTGGTAATGATCAGTACACAAGTCCCACTTGGCTCACCAAATTTTGTCCTTCTAGGTTGAAGCGTTCGTCTACAGTAGCAGTTTTTATATTTAGGTTTCTCTCTGTTCTCTCTTATATAGATAGATGAATTTGGAACTCTAAATCCAACATGGTTTGTAGTAGCTCCTTGAAACTTGACAAAATAAAGGAGTTCTCAGTTTTGTCACTATGTTTTGTTTCCTCTTCAAGTAGCCCTAAACACAGACTGTGGAAAAGCAATTTCATTGAGAGGGGTTGCCAAGCTTCTAAGAAATAACGAGTTTCCGAAATACCAGCAAATATTTTTTCACCCAAACTTGATGATACTTGGTGGTAATGATTATATACAAATCCCACTTGGCTTACCAAATTTTGTTCTTCTAGGTTGAAGCGTTCGTCTACAGTAGCAGTTTTTATATTTAGGTTTCCCTCTGTTCTCTCCTATATAGAAAGATGAATTTGGAACTCTAAATCCAACATGCTTTGTAGTAGCTCCTTGAAACTTGACAAAATAAAGAGTTCTCAGTTTTGTCGCTATGGTTTGTTTCCTCTTAAGTAGCCCTAGGCACAGACTGTGGAAAAGCACTTTCATTGAGAGGGGTTCCCAAGCTTCTAAGAAATAACGAGTTTCCGAAATACCAGCAAATATTTTTTTTCAACCAATCTTGATGATACTTGGTGGTAATGATCAGTACACAAATCCCACTTGGCTTACCAAATTTTGTTCTTCTAGGTTGAAGCGTTCGTCTACAGTAGCAGTTTTTATATTTAGGTTTCCCTATGTTCTCTCCTATACAGATAGATGAATTTGGAACTCTAAATCCAACATGGTTTGTAGTAGCTCTTTGAAACTTGACAAAATAAAGGAGTTCTCAGTTTTGTCTCTCTAGTTTGTTTCCTCTTCATGTAGCCCTAAGAACAAACTGTGGAAAAGCACTTTCATTGAGATGAATTGCCAAGCTTCTAAGAAATATCGAGTTTCCGAAATACCAGCAAATATTTTTTCACCCAAACTTGATGATACTTGGTGGTAATGATCAGCACACAAATCCCACTTGGCTAACCAATTTTTGTTCATCTAGGATGAAGCATTCGTGTACAGTAGCAGTTTTTATATTTAGGTTTCCCTCTGTTCTCTCCATATAGATAGATGAATTTGGAACTCTAAATCCAACGTGGTTTGCAGTAGCTCTTTGAAACTTGACAAAATAAAGGAGTTCTCAGTTTTGTCTCTATGGTTTGTTTCGTCTTCAAGTAGCCCTAGGCACAGGCTGTGGAAGCACTTTCATTGAGATGGGTTGCCAAGCTTCTAAGAAATAACGAGTTTCCGAAATAGCAGCAAATGTTTTTTTTCAACCAATCTTGATGATACTTGGTGGTAATGATCAGTACACAAATCCCACTTGGCTTACTAAATTTTGTTCTTCTAGGTTGAAGCGTTCGTGTACAGTAGCAGTTTTTATATTTAGGTTTCCCTCTGTTCTCTCCCATATAGATAGATGAATTTGGAACTCTAAATCCAACATGGTTTGTAGTAGCTCTTTGAAACTTGACAAAATAAAGGAGTTCTCAGTTTTGTCGCTATGGTTTGTTTCCTCTTCAAGTAGCCCTAGGCACAGACTGTGGAAAAGCACTTTCATTGAGAGGGGTTCCAAGCTTCTAAGAAATAACGAGTTTCCGAAATACCAGCAAATATTTTTTCACCCAAACTTGATGATACTTGGTGGTAATGATCAGCACACAAATCCCACTTGGCTAACCAATTTTTGTTCATCTAGGATGAAGCATTCGTGTACAGTAGCAGTTTTTATATTTAGGTTTCCCTCTGTTCTCTCCTATATAGATAGATGAATTTGGAACTCTAAATCCAACATGGTTTGTAGTAGCTCTTTGAATCTTGACAAAATAAAGGAGTTCTCAGTTTTGTCTCTATGGTTTGTTTCCTCTTAAAGTAGTCCTAGGCACAGACTGTGGAAAGCACTTTCATTGAGATTGGTTGCCAAGCTTCTAAGAAATAACGAGTTTCCGAAATTCCAGCAAATATTTCTTCACCCAATCTTGATTATACTTGGTGGTAGTGATCAGTACACAAATCCCACTTGCCTCATAAATTTTGTTCTTCTAGGTTGAAGCGTTCGTCTACAGTAGCAGTTTTATATTTAGGTTTCTCTCTGTTCTCTCCTATATAGATAGATGAATTTGGAACTCTAAATCCAACGTGGTTTGCAGTAGCTCTTTGAAACTTGACAAAATAAAGTAGTTCTCAGATTTGTCTCTATGGTTTGTTTCCTCTTCAAGTAGCCCGAGGCACAGACTGTGGAAAAGCACTTTCATTGAGAGGGTTTGCCAAGCTTCTAAGAAATAACGAGTTTCCGAAATACCAGCAAATATTTTTTCACCCAATCTTGATGATACTTGGTGGTAATGATTAGTACACACATCCCACTTGGCTTAAAAAATTTAGTTCTTCTAGGTTGAAGCGTTCGTGTACAGTAGCAGTTTTTATATTTAGGTTTCCCTCTGTTCTCTCCTATATAGATAGATGAATTTGGAACTCTAAATCCAACATGGTTTGTAGTAGCTCTTTGAAACTTGTCAAAATAAAGGAGTTCTCAGTTTTGTCTCTATGGTTTGTTTCCTTTTAAAGTAGCCCTTGGCACAGACTGTGGAAAGCACTTTCATTGTGATGGGTTGTCAAGCTTCTAAGAAATAACGAGTTTCCGAAATACCAGCAAATATTTTTCACACAATCTTGTTGATACTTGGTGGTAATGATCAGTACACAAATCCCACTTGGCTCACCAAATTTTGTTCTTCTAGGTTGAAGCGTTCTTCTACAGTAGCAGTTTTTATATTTAGGTTTCTCTCTGTTCTCTCCTATATAGATAGATGAATTTGGAACTCTAAATCCAACATGGTTTGTAGTAGCTCTTTGAAACTTGACAAAATAAAGGGGTTCTCAGATTTGTCTCTATGGTTTGTTTCCTCTTCAAGTAGCCCTAGGCACAGACTGTGGAAAGCACTTTCATTGAGATGGGTTGTCAAGCTTCTAAGAAATAACGAGTTTCCGAAATACCACCAAATATTTTTCACACAATCTTGTTGATACTTGGTGGTAATGATCAGTACACAAATCCCACTTGGCTCACCAAATTTTGTTCTAGGTTGAAGCGTTCGTCTACAGTAGCAGTTTTTATATTTAGGTTTCTCTCTGTTCTCTCCTATATAGATAGATGAATTTGGAACTCTAAATCCAACATGGTTTGTAGTAGCTCTTTGAAACTTGACAAAATAAAGGGGTTCTCAGATTTGTCTCTATGGTTTGTTTCCTTTTCAAGTAGCCCTAGGCACAGACTGTGGAAAATCACTTTCATTGAGAGGGGTTCCCAAGCTTCTAAGAAATAACGAGTTTCCGAAATACCAGCAAATATTTTTTTTCAACCAATCTTCATGATACTTGGTGGTAATGATCAGTACACAAATCCCACTTGGCTTACCAAATTTTGTTCTTCTAGGTTGAAGCGTTCGTGTACAGTAGCAGTTTTTATATTTAGGTTTCCTCGGTTCTCTCCTATACAGATAGATGAATATGGAACTCTAAATCCAACATGGTTTGTAGTAGCTCTTTGAAACTTGACAAAATAAAGGAGTTCTCAGTTTTGTCTCTATGGTTTGTTTCCTCTTCAAGTAGCCCTAGGCACAGACTGTGGAAAGCACTTTCATTGAGAGGGGTTCCTAAGCTTCTACGAAATAACGAGTTTCCGAAATACCAGCAAATATTTTTTCACCCAATCTTGATGATACTTGGTGGTAATGATCAGAACACAAATCCCACTTGGCTCCCCAAATATTGTTCTTCTAGGTTGAAGCGTTCGTCTATGGTAGCAGGTTTTATATTTAGGTTTCCCTCTGTTCTCTCCCATATAGATAGATGAATTTGGAACTCTAAATCCAACATGGTTTGTAGTAGCTCTTTGAAACTTGACAAAATAAAGGAGTTCTCAGTTTTGTCGCTATGGTTTGTTTCCTTTTCAAGTAGCCCTAGGCACAGACTGTGGAAAAGCACTTTCATTGAGAGGGGTTCCCAAGCTTCTAAGAAAAAACGAGTTTCCGAAATACCAGCAAATATTTTTTCACCCAATCTTGATGATACGTGGTGGTAATGATCAGTACACAAGTCCCACTTGGCTCACCAAATTTTGTTCTTCTAGGTTGAAGCGTTCGTCTACAGTAGCAGTTTTTATATTTAGGTTTCACTCTGTTCTCTCATATATAGATAGATAAATTTGGAACTCTAAATCCAACATGGTTTGTAGTAGCTCTTTGAAACTTGACAAAATAAAGGAGTTCTCAGTTTTGTCTCTATGGTTTGTTTCGTCTTCAAGTAGCCCTAGGCACAGACTGTGGAAAGCACTTTCATTGAGATGGGTTGTCAAGCTTCTAAGAAATAACGAGTTTCCGAAATACCAGCAAATATTTTTTCACACAATCTTGTTGATACTTGGTGGTAATGATCAGTACACAAATCCCACTTGGCTCACCAAATTTGGTCTTCTAGGTTGAAGCATTCGTATACAGTAGCAGTTTTTATATTTAGGATTCTCTCTGTTCTCTCCTATATAGATAGATGAATTTGGAACTCTAAATCCAACATGGTTTGTAGTAGCTCTTTGAAACTTGGCAAAATAAAGGAGTTCTCAGTTTTGTCTCTATGGTTTGTTTCCTTTTAAAGTAGCCCTAGGCACAGACTGTGGAAAGCACTTTCATTGAGATGGGTTGTCAAGCTTCTAAGAAATAACGAGTTTCCGAAATACCAGCAAATATTTTTCACACAATCTTGTTGATACTTGGTGGTAATGATCAGTACACAAATCCCACTTGGCTCACCAAATTTTGTTCTTCTAGGTTGAAGCGTTCGTCTACAGTAGAAGTTTTTATATTTAGGTTTCTCTCTGTTCTCTCCTATATAGATAGATGTATTTGGAACTCTAAATCCAACATGGTTTGTAGTAGCTCTTTGAAACTTGACAAAATAAAGGAGTTCTCAGATTTGTCTCTATGGTTTGTTTCCTTTTCAAGTATCCCTAGGCACAGACTGTGGAAAAGCACTTTCATTGAGAGGGGCTGCCAAGCTTCTAAGATATATCGAGTTTCCGAAATACCAGCAAATATTTTTTCACCCAATCTTGATGATACTTGGTGGTAATGATCAGAACACAAATCCCACTTGGCTCCCCAAATATTGTTCTTCTAGGTTGAAGCGTTCGTCTATGGTAGCAGGTTTTATATTTAGGTTTCCCTCTGTTCTCTCCTATATAGATAGATGAATTTGGAACTCTAAATCCAACATGGTTTGTAGTAGCTCTTTGAAACTTGACAAAATAAAGGAGTTCTCAGATTTGTCACTATGTTTTGTTTCCTCTTCAAGTAGCCCTAGGCACAGACTGTGGAAAAGCACTTTCTTTGAAAGGGGTTGCCAAGCATCTAAGAAATAACGAGTTTTGGAAATACCAGCAAATATTTTTTCACCCAAACTTGATGATACTTGGTGGTAATGATTAGTATACAAATCCCACTAGGCTTACCAAATTTTGTTCTTCTAGGTTGAAGCGTTCGTCTACAGTAGCAGTTTTTATATTTAGGTTTCCCTCTGTTCTCTCCTATATAGAAAGATAAATTTGGAACTCTAAATCCAACATGCTTTGTAGTAGCTCCTTGAAACTTGACAAAATAAAGGAGTTCTCAGTTTTGTCTCTATGGTTTGTTTCCTCTACAAGTAGCCCTAGGCACAGACTGTGGAAAAGCACTTTCAATGAGAGGGGTTGCCAAGCTTCTAAGAAATAACGAGTTTCCGAAATACCAGCAAATATTTTTTCACCCAATCTTGATGATACTTGTTGCTAATGATCAGTACACAAATCCCACTTGGCTCACCAAATTCAGTTCTTCTAGGTTGAAGCGTTCGTGTACAGTAGCAGTTTTTATATTTAGGTTTCCCTCTGTTCTCTCCTATATAGATAGATGAATTTGGAACTCTAAATCCAACATGGTTTGTAGTAGCTCTTTGAAAGTTGGCAAAATAAAGGAGTTCTCAGTTTTGTCTCTATGGTTTGTTTCCTTTTAAAGTAGCCCTAGGCACAGACTGTGGAAAGCACTTTCATTGAGATGGGTTGTCAAGCTTCTAAGAATTAACGATTTTCCGAAATACCAGCAAATATTTTTCACACAATCTTGATAATACTTGGTGGTAATGATCAGAACACAAATCCCACTTGGCTCCCCAAATTTTGTTCTTCTAGGTTGAAGCCTTCGTCTACAGTAGCAGGTTTTATATTTAGGTTTCCCTCTGTTCTCTCCTATATAGAAAGATAAATTTGGAACTCTAAATCCAACATGCTTTGTAGTAGCTCCTTGAAACTTGACAAAATAAAGGAGTTCTCAGTTTTGTCTCTATGGTTTGTTTCCTCTACAAGTAGCCCTAGGCACAGACTGTGGAAAAGCACTTTCAATGAGAGGGGTTGCCAAGCTTCTAAGAAATAACGAGTTTCCGAAATACCAGAAAATATTTTTTCACCCAATCTTGATGATACTTGTTGCTAATGATCAGTACACAAATCCCACTTGGCTCACCAAATTTAGTTCTTCTAGTTTGAAGCGTTCGTCTACAGTAGAAGTTTTTATATTTAGGTTTCCCTCTGTTCTCTCCTATATAGATAGATGAATTTGGAACTCTAAATCCAACATGGTTTGTAGTAGCTCTTTGAAACTTGACAAAATAAAGGAGTTCTCAGATTTGTCTCTATGGTTTGTTTCCTTTTCAAGTAGCCCTAGGCACAGACTGTGGAAAAGCACTTTCATTGAGAGGGTTTGCCAAGCTTCTAAGAAATTACGAGTTTCCGAAATACCAGCAAATATTTTTTCACCCAATCTTGATGATACTTGGTGGTAATGATCAGTACACAAATCCCACTTTGCTCACCAAATTTTGTTCTTCTAGGTTGAAGCATTCGTCTACAGTAGCAGTTTTTATATATATTTTTCATTCTGTTCTCTCCTATTTAGATAGATGAATTTGGAACTCTAAATCCAACATGGTTTTTAGTAGCTCTTTGAAACTTGACAAAATAAAGGAGTTCTCAGTTTTGTCTCTGTGGTTTGTTTCCTCTTCAAGTTGCCCTAGGCACAGACTGTGGAAAAGCACTTTCATTGAGAGGGGTTGCCAAGCTTCTAAGAAATAACGAGTTTCCGAAATACCAGCAAATATTTTTTCAGCCAATCTTGATGATACCTGTTGCTGATGATCAGTACACAAATCCCACTTGGCTCACCAAATTTTGTTCTTCTAGGTTGAAGCATTCGTCTACAGTAGCAGTTTTTATATATAGGTTTCATTCTGTTCTCTCCTATTTAGATAGATGAATTTGGAACTCTAAATCCAACATGGTTTGTAGTAGCTCTTTGAAAATTGACAAAATAAAGGAGTTATCCGTTTTGTCTCTATGGATTGTTTCCTCTTCAAGTGGCCCTAGGCACACACAGTGGAAAAGCACTTTTATTGAGAGGGGTTGCCAAGCTTCTAAGAAATAACGAGTTTCCGAATACGAGCAAATATTTTTTCACCCAATCTTGATGATACTTGGTGGTAATGATCAGTACACAAATCCCACTTTGCTCACCAAATTTTGTTCTTCTAGGATGAAGCGTTCGTCTACAGTAGCAGTTTTTATATTTAGGTTTCCCTCTGTTCTCTCCTATATAGATAGATGAATTTGGAACTCTAAATCCAACATGGTTAGTAGTAGCTCTTTGAAACTTGACAAAATAAAGGAGTTCTCAGTTTTGTCTCTATGGTTTGTTTCCTCTTCAAGTAGCCCTAGGCACAGACTGTGGAAAGCACTTTAATTGAGAGGGGTTGCCAAGCTTCTACGAAATAACGAGTTTCCGAAATACCAGCAAATATTTTTTCACTCAATCTTGATGATACTTGGCGGTAATGATCAGTACACAAATCCCACTTGGCTCACCAAATTTTGTTCTTCTAGGTTGAAGCGTTCGTCTACAGTAGCAGTTTTTATATTTAGGTTTCCCTCTGTTCTCTCCTATATACATAGATGAATTTGGAACTCTAAATCCAACATGGTTGGTAGTAGCTCTTTGAAACTTGACAAAATAAAGGAGTTCTCAGTTTTGTCTCTATGGTTTGTTTCCTCTTCATGTAGCCCTAGGCACAGACTGTGGAAAAGCACTTTCATTGAGAGGGGTTGCGCCAAGCGTCTAAGAAATAACGAGTTTCCGAAATACCAGCAAATATTTTTTCAGCCAATCTTGATGATACCTGTTGCTGATGATCAGTACACAAATCCCACTTGGCTCACCAAATTCTGTTCTTCTAGGTTGAAGCGTTCGTCTACAGTAGCAGTTTTTATATTTAGGTTTCCCTCTGTTCTCTCCTATATAGATAGATGAATTTGGAACTCTAAATCCAACATGGTTTGTAGTAGCTCTTTGAAACTTGAAAAAATAAAAGGAGTTCTCAGTTTTGTCTCTAAGGTTTGTTTCCTTTTCAAGTAGCCTAGGCACAGACTGTGGAAAAGCACTTTCATTGAGAGGGGTTGCCAAGCTTCTAAGAAATTACGAGTTTCCGAAATACCAGCAAATATTTTTTCACCCAATCTTGAAGATACATGGTGGTAATGATCAGTACACAAATCCCACTTGGCTCACCAAATTTTGTTCTTCTAGGTTGAAGCGTTCGTCTACAGTAGCAGTTTTTATATTTAGGTTTCCCTCTGTTCTCTCCTGTATAGATAGATGAATTTGGAACTCTAAATCCAACATGGTTTTAGTAGCTCTTTGAAAATTGTCAAAATAAAGGAGTTCTCAGTTTTGTCTCTACGGATTGTTTCCTCTTCAAGTAACCCTAGGCACACACAGTTTAAAAGCAGTTTCATTGAGAGGGGTTGCCAAGCTTCTAAGAAATAACGAGTTTCCGAAATACCAGCACATATTTTTTCACCCAATCTTGATGATACTTGGTCGTAATGATCAGTACAGAAATCCCACTTGGCTCACCAAATTTTGTTCTTCTAGGTTGAAGCGTTCGTCTACAGTAGCGGTTTTTATATTTAGGTATCCCTCTGTTCTCTCCTATATACATAGATGAATTTGGAACTCTAAATCCAACATGGATTGTAGTAGCTCTTTGAAACTTGACAAAATAAAGGAATTCTCAGTTTTGTCTCTATGGTTTGTTTCCTCTTCAAGTAGCCCCTAGGCTCAGACTGTGGAAAAGCACTTTCATTGAGAGGGGTTGCCAAGATTCTAAGAGATAACGATTTTCCGAAATACCAGCAAATATTTTTTCAGCCAATCTTGATGATACCTGTTGCTGATGATCAGTACACAAATCCCACTTGGCTCACCAAATTCTGTTCTTCTAGGTTGAAGCGTTCGTCTACAGTAGCAGTTTTTATATTTAGGTTTCCCTCTGTTCTCTCCTATAGATAGATGAATTTGGAACTCTAAATCCAACATGGTTTGTAGTAGCTCTTTGAAACTTGACAAAATAAAGGAGTTCTCAGTTTTGTCTCTATGGTTTGTTCCTCTTCAAGTAGCCCTAGGCACAGACTGTGGAAAAGCACTTTCATTGAAAGGGGTTGCCAAGCTTCTAAGAAATTACGAGTTTCCGAAATACCAGCAAATATTTTTTCACCCAATCTTGATGATACATGGTGGTAATGATCAGTACCCAAATCCCACTTGGCTCACCAAATTTTGTTCTTCTAGGTTGAAAGCGTTCGTCTACAGTAGCAGTTTTTATATTTAGGTTTCCCTCTGTTCTCTCCTGTATAGATAGATGAATTTGGAACTCTAAATCCAACATGGTTTGTAGTAGCTCTTTGAAAATTGACAAAATAAAGGAGTTCTCAGTTTTGTCTCTATGGATTGTTTCCTCTTCAAGTAGCCCTAGGCACAGACTGTGAAAAAGCACTTTCATTGAGAGGGGTTGCAAAGCTTCTAAGAAATTACGAGTTTCCGAAATACCAGCAAATATTTTTTCACCCAATCTTGATGATAACTTGGTGGTAATGATCAGTACACAAATCCCACATTGCTCACCAAATTTTTGTTCGTCTAGGTTGAAGCGTTCGTCTACAGTAGCAGTTTTTATATTTAGGTTTCCCTCTGTTCTCTCCTATATAGATAGATGAATTTGGAACTCTAAATCCAACATGGTTTGTAGTAGCTCTTTGAAACTTGACAAAATAAAGGAGTTCTCAGTTTTGTCTCTATGGTTTGTTTCCTCTTCAAGTAGCCCTAGGCACAGACTGTGGAAAGCACTTTAATTGAGAGGGGTTGCCAAGCTTCTAAGAAATAACGAGTTTCCGAAATACCAGCAAATATTTTTTTCACCCAATCTTGATGATACTTGGTGGTAATGATCAGTACACAAATCCCACTTGGCTCACCAAATTTTGTTCTTCTAGGTTGAAGCGTTCGTCTACAGTAGCAGTTTTTATATTTAGGTTTCCCTCTGTTCTCTCCTATATACATAGATGAATTTGGAACTCTAAATCCAACATGGTTGGTAGTAGCTCTTTGAAACTTGACAAAATAAAGGAGTTCTCAGTTTTGTCTCTATGGTTTGTTTCCTCTTCAAATAGCCCTAGGCACAGACTGTGGAAAAGCACTTTCATTGAGAGGGTTGCCAAGCTTCTAAGAAATTACGAGTTTCCGAAATACCAGCAAATATTTCTTCACCCAATCTTGATGATACTAGGTGGTAATGATCAGTAAACAAATCCCACTTTGCTCACCAAATTTTGTTCTGCTAGGTTGAAGCATTCGTCTACAGTAGCAGTTTTTATAAATAGGTTTCATTCTGTTCTCTCCTATTTAGATAGATGTATTTGGAACTCTAAATCCAATATGGTTTTTTTAGCTCTTTGAAACTTGACAAAATAAAGGAGTTCTCAGTTTTGTCTCTATGGTTTGTTTCCTCTTCAAGTAGCCCTAGGCACAGACTGTGAAAAGCACTTTCATTGAGAGGGGTTGCCAAGCGTCTAAGAAATAACGAGTTTCCGAAATACCAGCAAATATTTTTTCAGCCAATCTTGATGATACCTGTTGCTGATGATCAGTACACAAATCCCACTTGGCTCACCAAATTTGTTCTTCTAGGTTGAAGCGTTCGTCTACAGTAGCAGTTTTTATATTTAGGTTACCCTCTTTTCTCACCTATATAGATAGATGAAATTGGAACTCTAAATCCAACATGGTTTCTAGGAGCTCTTTGAATCTTGACCAAATAAAGGAGTTTTCAGTTTTGTCTCTATGGTTTCTTTCGTCTTCATGTAGCCCTAGGCAGAGACTGTGGAAAAGCACTTTCATTGAGAGGGGTTGCCAAGCTTCTAAGAAATTACGAGTTTCCGAAATACCAGCAAATATTTTTTCACCCAATCTTGATGATACTTGGTGGTAATGATCAGTACACAAATCCCACTTGGCTCACCAAATTTTGTTCTTCTAGGTTGAAGCGTTCGTCTACAGTAGCAGTTTTTATATTTAGGTTTCCCTCTGTTCTCTCCTGTATAGATAGATGAATTTGGAACTCTAAAATCCAACATGGTTTGTAGTAGCTCCTTGAAACTTGAGAAAATAAAGGAGTTCTCAGTTTTGTCTCTATGGATTGTTTTCTCTTCAAGTAGCCCTAGGCACAGACTGTGGAAAAGCACTTTCATTGAGAGGGGTTGCCAAGCTTCTAAGAAATTACGAGTTTCCGAAATACCAGCAAATATTTTTTCACCCAATCTTGAAGATACATGGTGGTAATGATCAGTAAAAAAATCCCACTTGGCTCACCAAATTTTGTTCTTCTAGGTTGAAGCGTTCGTCTACAGTAGCAGTTTTTATATTTAGGTTTCCCTCTGTTCTCTCCTGTATAGATAGATGAATTTGGAACTCTAAATCCAACATGGTTTTTAGTAGCTCTTTGAAAGTTGACAAAATAAAGGAGTTCTCAGTTTTGTCTCTACGGATTGTTTCCTCTTCAAGTAGCACTAGCCACACACAGTGGAAAAGCAGTTTTATTGAGAGGGGTTGCCAAGCTCTAAGAAATAACGAGTTTCCGAAATACCAGCAAATATTTTTTCACCCAATCTTGATGATAGTTGGTCGTAATGATCAGTACACTAATCCCACTTAGCTCACCAAATTTTTGTTCTTCTAGGTTGAAGCGTTCGTCTACAGTAGCGGTTTTTATATTTAGGTATCCCTCTGTTCTCTCCTATATACATAGATGAATTTGGAACTCTAAATCCAACATGGATTGTAGTAGCTCTTTGAAACTTGTCAAAATAAAGGAGTTCTCAGTTTTGTCTCTATGGTTTGTTTCCTCTTCAAGTAGCCCTAGGCACAGACTGTGGAAAAGCACTTTCATTGAGAGGGGTTGCCAAGCTTCTATGAAATAACGAGTTTCCGAAATACCAGCAAATATTTTTTCACCCAATCTTGATGATACTAGGTGGTAATGATCAGTAAACAAATCCCACTTTGCTCACCAAATTTTGTTCTGCTAGGTTGAAGCATTCGTCTACAGTAGCAGTTTTTATAAATAGGTTTCATTCTGTTCTCTCCTATTTAGATAGATGAATTTGGAACTCTAAATCCAACATGGTTTTTTTAGCTCTTTGAAACTTGACAAAATAAAGGAGTTCTCAGTTTTGTCTCTATGGTTTGTTTCCTCTTCAAGTAGCCCTAGGCACAGACTGTGGAAAAGCACTTTCATTGAGAGGGGTTGCCAAGCGTCTAAGAAAATAACGAGTTTCCGAAATACCAGCAAATATTTTTTCAGCCAATCTTGATGATACCTGTTGCTGATGATCAGTACACAAATCCCACTTGGCTCACCAAATTTTGTTCTTCTAGGTTGAAGCGTTCGTCTACAGTAGCAGTTTTTATATTTAGGTTACCCTCTTTTCTCACCTATATAGATAGATGAAATTGGAACTCTAAATCCAACATGGTTTCTAGGAGCTCTTTGAATCTTGACCAAATAAAGGAGTTTTCAGTTTTGTCTCTATGGTTTCTTTCGTCTTCATGTAGCCCTAGGCAGAGACTGTGGAAAAGCACTTTCATTGAGAGGGGTTGCCAAGCTTCTAAGAAATTACGAGTTTCCGAAATACCAGCAAATATTTTTTTCACCCAATCTTGATGATACTTGGTGATAATGATCAGTACACAAATCCCACTTGGCTCACCAAATTTTGTTCTTCTAGGTTGAAGCGTTCGTCTACAGTAGCAGTTTTTATATTTAGGTTTCCTCTGTTCTCTCCTGTAATAGATAGATGAATTTGGAACTCTAAATCCAACATGGTTTGTAGTAGCTCTTTGAAACTTGAGAAAATTAAGGAGTTCTCAGTTTTGTCTCTATGGATTGTTTTCTCTTCAAGTAGCCCTAGGCACAGACTGTGGAAAAGCACTTTCATTGAGAGGGGTTGCCAAGCTTCTAAGAAATTACGAGTTTCCGAAATACCAGCAAATATTTTTTCACCCAATCTTGAAGATACATGGTGGTAATGATCAGTAAAAAAATCCCACTTGGCTCACCAAATTTTTGTTCTTCTAGGTTGAAGCGTTCGTCTACAGTAGCAGTTTTTATATTTAGGCTTCACTCTGTTCTCTCATATATAGATAGATGAATTTGGAACTCGAAATCCAACATGGTTTGTAGTAGCTCTTTGAAACTTGACAAAATAAAGGAGTTCTCAGTTTTGTCTCTATGGTTTGTTTCCTCTTACAGTATCCCTAGGCACAGACCTTGGAAAAGCACTTTCATTGAGAGGGGTTGCCAAGCTTCTAAGAAATAACGAGTTTCCGAAATACCAGCAAATATTTTTTTCACCCAATCTTGATGATACTTGGAGGTAATGATCAGTACACATTTCCAACTTGGCTCACCAAATTTTGTTATTCTAGGTTGAAACGTTCGTCTACAGTCGCAGTTTTTATATTTAGGTTACCCTCTGTTCTCTCCTATATAGATAGATGAATTTGGAACTCTAAATCCAACATGGTTTGTAGTAGCTCTTTGAAACTTGACAAAATAAAGGAGTTCTCAGTTTTGTCTCTATGGTTTGTTTCCACTTCAAGTAGCCCTAGGCACAGGACTGTGGAAAGCACTTTCATTGAGAGGGGTTGCCAAGCTTCTACGAAATAACGAGTTTCCGAAATACCAGCAAATATTTTTTCATCCAATCTTGAAAATACTTGGTGGTAATGATCAGTACACAAATCCCACTTGGCTCACCAAATTTTGTTCTACTAGGTTGAAGCGTTCGTCTACAGTAGCAGTTTTTATATTTATTTTTTCCTCTGTTCTCTCCTATATAGATAGATGAATTTGGAACTCTAAATCCAACATGGATTGTAGTAGCTCTTTGAAACTTGAAAAAATAACGGAGTTCTCAGTTTTGTCTCTATGGTTTGTTTCCTCTTCAAGTAGCCCTAGGCACAGACCTTCGAAAAGCACTTTCATTGAGAGGGGTTGCCAAGCTTCTAAGAAAAAACGAGTTTCCGAAATAACAGCAAATATTTTTTCACCCAATCTTGATGATACTTGGTGGTAATGATCAGTACACAAACCCCACTTGGCTCTCCAAATTTTGTTCTTTTAGGTTGAAGCGTTCGTCTACAGTAGCAGTTTTTATATTTAGGTTTCCCTCTGTTGTCTCATATATAGATAGATGAATTTGGAACTCTAAATCCAACATGGTTTGTAGTAGCTCTTTGAGACTTGACAAAATAAAGGAGTTCTCAGTTTTGTCTCTATGGTTTGTTTCCTCTTCACGTAGCCCTAGGCACAGACTGTGGAAAGCACTTTCATTAAGAGGGTTTGCCAAGCTTCTAAGAAATAACGAGTTTCCGAAATACCAGCAAATATTTTTTCACCCAATCTTGATGATACTTGGTGGTAATGATCAGTACACAAATCCCACTTGGCTCACCAAATTTTGTTCTTCTAGGTTGAAGCGTTCGTCTACAGTAGCAGTTTTTATATTTAGGTTTCCCTCTGTTCTCTCCCATATAGAAAGATGAATTTGGAACTCTAAATCCAACATAGTTTGTAGTAGCTCTTTGAAACTTGACAAAATAAAGGAGTTCTCAGTTTTGTCGCTATGGTTTGTTTCCTCTTCAAGTAGCACTAGGCACAGACTGTGGAAAAGCACTTTCATTGAGAGGGGTTGCCAAGCTTCTAAGAAATAACGAGTTTCCGAAACACCAGCAAATATTTTTTCACCCAATCTTGATAATACTTGGTGGTAATGATCAGTACACAAATCCCACTTGCCTCACCAAATTTTGTTCTCCTAGGTTGAAGCGTTCGTCTACAGTAGCAGTTTTTATATTTATTTTTTCCTCTGTTCTCTCCTATATAGATAGATGAATTTGGAACTCTAAATCCAACATGGATTGTAGTAGCTCTTTGAAACTTGAAAAAATAACGGAGTTTCTCAGTTTTGTCTCTATGGTTTGTTTCCTCTTCAAATAGCAATAGGCACAGACCTTGGAAAAGCACTTTCATTGAGAGGGGTTGCCAAGCTTCTAAGAAAAAAACGAGTTTCAGAAATAACAGCAAATATTTTTTTCACCCAATCTTGATGATACATGGTGGTAATGATCAGTACACAAATCCCACTTGGCTCACCAAATTTTGTTCTTTTAGGTTGAAGCATTCGTCTACAGTAGCAGTTTTTATATTTAGGTTTCCCTCTGTTATCTCATATATAGATAGATGAATTTGGAACTCTAAATCCAACATGGTTTGTAGTAGCTCTTTGAGACTTGACAAAATAAAGGAGTTCTCACTTTTGTCTCTATGGTTTGTTTCCTCTTCAAGTAGCCCTAGGCAAACACTGTGGAAAAGCACTTTCATTGAGATGGGTTGCCAGCTTCTAAGAAATAACGAGTTTCCAAAATACCAGCAAATATTTATTCACCCAATCCTGATGATACTTGGTGGTAATGATCAGTACACAAATCCCACTTGGCTCACCAAATTTTTTCTTCTAGGTTGAAACGTTCGTCTACAGTAGCAGTTTTTATATTTAGGTTTCTCTCTGTTCTCTCATATATAGATAGATGAATTTGGAACTCTATTTCCAACATGGTTTGTAGTAGCTCTTTGAAACTTGACAAAATAAAGGAGTTCTCATTTCTGTCTCTATGGTTTGTTTCCTCTTCAAGTAGCCCTAGGCACAGACTGTGGAAAGCACTTTCATTGAGAGGGGTTGCCAAGCTTCTAAGAAATAACGAGTTTCCGAAATACCAGCAAATATTTTTCACCCAATCTTGATGATACTTGGTGGTAATGATCAGTACACGAATCCCCACTTGGCTCACCAAATTTTGTTCTTCTAGGTTGAAGCGTTCGTCTACAGTAGCAGTTTTTATATTTAGGTTTCCCTCTGTTCTCTCCCATATAGAAAGATGAATTTGGAACTCTAAATCCAACATGGTTGGTAGTAGCTCTTTGAAACTTGACAAAATAAAGGAGTTCTCAGTTTTGTCTCTATGGTTTGTTTCCTCTTCAAGTAGCCCTAGGCACAGACTGTGGAAAAGCACTTTTCATTGAGAGGGGTTGCCAAGCGTCTAAGAAAATAACGAGTTTCCGAAATACCAGCAAATATTTTTTCAGCCAATCTTGATGATACCTGTTGCTGATGATCAGTACACAAATCCCACTTGGCTCACCAAATTCTGTTCTTCTAGGTTGAAGCGTTCGTCTACAGTAGCAGTTTTTATATTTAGGTTTCCCTCTGTTCTCTCCTATATAGATAGATGAATTTGGAACTCTAAATCCAACATGGTTTGTAGTAGCTCTTTGAAACTTGAAAAAATAAAGGAGTTCTCAGTTTTGTCTCTAAGGTTTGTTTCCTTTTCAAGTAGCCCTAGGCACAGACTGTGGAAAAGCACTTTCATTGAGAGGGGTTGCCAAGCTTCTAAGAAATTACGAGTTCCGAAATACCAGCAAATATTTTTTCACCCAATCTTGAAGATACATGGTGGTAATGATCAGTACACAAATCCCACTTGGCTCACCAAATTTTGTTCTTCTAGGTTGAAGCGTTCGTCTACAGTAGCAGTTTTTATATTTAGGTTTCCCTCTGTTCTCTCCTGTATAGATAGATGAATTTGGAACTCTAAAATCCAACATGGTTTTTAGTAGCTCTTTGAAAATTGTCAAAATAAAGGAGTTCTCAGTTTTGTCTCTACGGATTGTTTCCTCTTCAAGTAACCCTAGGCACACACAGTTTAAAAGCAGTTTCATTGAGAGGGGTTGCCAAGCTTCTAAGAAATAACGAGTTTCCGAAATACCAGCACATATTTTTTCACCCAATCTTGATGATACTTGGTCGTAATGATCAGTACAGAAATCCCACTTGGCTCACCAAATTTTGTTCTTCTAGGTTGAAGCGTTCGTCTACAGTAGCGGTTTTTATATTTAGGTATCCCTCTGTTCTCTCCTATATACATAGATGAATTTGGAACTCTAAATCCAACATGGATTGTAGTAGCTCTTTGAAACTTGACAAAATAAAGGAATTCTCAGTTTTGTCTCTATGGTTTGTTTCCTCTTCAAGTAGCCCTAGGCTCAGACTGTGGAAAAGCACTTTCATTGAGAGGGGTTGCCAAGATTCTAAGAGATAACGATTTTCCGAAATACCAGCAAATATTTTTTCAGCCAATCTTGATGATACCTGTTGCTGATGATCAGTACACAAATCCCACTTGGCTCACCAAATTCTGTTCTTCTAGGTTGAAGCGTTCGTCTACAGTAGCAGTTTTTATATTTAGGTTTCCCTCTGTTCTCTCCTATAGATAGATGAATTTGGAACTCTAAATCCAACATGGTTTGTAGTAGCTCTTTGAAACTTGACAAAATAAAGGAGTTCTCAGTATTGTCTCTATGGTTTGTTTCCTCTTCAAGTAGCCCTAGGCACAGACTGTGGAAAAGCACTTTCATTGAAAGGGGTTGCCAAGCTTCTAAGAAATTACGAGTTTCCGAAATACCAGCAAATATTTTTTCACCCAATCTTGATGATACATGGTGGTAATGATCAGTACCCAAATCCCACTTGGCTCACCAAATTTTGTTCTTCTAGGTTGAAGCGTTCGTCTACAGTAGCAGTTTTTTATATTTAGGTTTCCCTCTGTTCTCTCCTGTATAGATAGATGAATTTGGAACTCTAAATCCAAACATGGTTTGTAGTAGCTCTTTGAAAAATTGACAAAATAAAGGAGTTCTCAGTTTTGTCTCTATGGATTGTTTCCTCTTCAAGTAGCCCTAGGCACAGACTGTGGAAAAGCACTTTCATTGAGAGGGGTTGCAAAGCTTCTAAGAAATTACGAGTTTCCGAAATACCAGCAAATATTTTTTCACCCAATCTTGATGATACTTGGTGGTAATGATCAGTACACAAATCCCACATTGCTCACCAAATTTTGTTCGTCTAGGTTGAAGCGTTCGTCTACAGTAGCAGTTTTTATATTTAGGTTTCCCTCTGTTCTCTCCTATATAGATAGATGAATTTGGAACTCTAAATCCAACATGGTTTGTAGTAGCTCTTTGAAACTTGACAAAATAAAGGAGTTCTCAGTTTTGTCTCTATGGTTTGTTTCCTCTTCAAGTAGCCCTAGGCACAGACTGTGGAAAGCACTTTAATTGAGTGTTGCCAAGCTTCTAAGAAATAACGAGTTTCCGAAATACCAGCAAATATTTTTTCACCCAATCTTGATGATACTTGGTGGTAATGATCAGTACACAAATCCCACTTGGCTCACCAAATTTTGTTCTTCTAGGTTGAAGCGTTCCGTCTACAGTAGCAGTTTTATATTTAGGTTTCCTCTGTTCTCTCCTATATACATAGATGAATTTGGAACTCTAAATCCAACATGGTTGGTAGTAGCTCTTTGAAACTTGACAAAATAAAGGAGTTCTCAGTTTTGTCTCTATGGTTTGTTTCCTCTTCAAATAGCCCTAGGCACAGACTGTGGAAAAGCACTTTCATTGAGAGGGGTTACCAAGCTTCTAAGAAATTACGAGTTTCGAAATACCAGCAAATATTTCTTCACCCAATCTTGATGATACTAGGTGGTAATGATCAGTAAACAAATCCCACTTTGCTCACCAAATTTTGTTCTGCTAGGTTGAAGCATTCGTCTACAGTAGCAGTTTTTATAAATAGGTTTCATTCTGTTCTCTCCTATTTAGATAGATGAATTTGGAACTCTAAATCCAATATGGTTTTTTTAGCTCTTTGAAACTTGACAAATAAAGGAGTTCTCAGTTTTGTCTCTATGGTTGTTTCCTCTTCAAGTAGCCCTAGGCACAGACTGTGGAAAAGCACTTTCATTGAGAGGGGTTGCCAAGCTTCTAAGAAATAACGAGTTTCCGAATACGAGCAAATATTTTTTTCACCCAATCTTGATGATACTTGGTGGTAAT
Organism: Callospermophilus lateralis; assembly: GCF_048772815.1. Classification (NCBI taxonomy): domain Eukaryota; kingdom Metazoa; phylum Chordata; class Mammalia; order Rodentia; family Sciuridae; genus Callospermophilus; species Callospermophilus lateralis. The sequence continues at coordinate 46,658 of NW_027516889.1, forward strand.
GATCAGTACACAAATCCCACTTTGCTCACCAAATTTTGTTCTTCTGGATGAAGCGTTCGTCTACAGTAGCAGTTTTTATACTTAGGTTTCCTCTGTTCTCTCCTATATAGATAGATGAATTTGGAACTCCTAAATCCAACATGGTTAGTAGTAGCTCTTTGAAACTTGACAAAATAAAGAGTTCTCAGTTTTGTCTCTATGGTTTGTTTCCTCTTCAAGTAGCCCTAGGCACAGACTGTGGAAAGCACTTTAATTGAGAGGGGTTGCCAAGCTTCTACGAAATAACGAGTTTCCGAAATACCAGCAAATATATTTTTCACTCAATTTGATGATACTTGGCGGTAATGATCAGTACACAAATCCCACTTGGCTCACCAAATTTTGTTCTTCTAGGTTGAAGCGTTCGTCTACAGTAGCAGTTTTTATATTTAGGTTTCCCTCTGTCTCTCCTATATACATAGATGAATTTGGAACTCTAAATCCAACATGGTTGGTAGTAGCTCTTTGAAACTTGACAAAATAAAGGAGTTCTCAGTTTTGTCTCTATGGTTTGTTTCCTCTCTCATGTGCCCTAGGCACAGACTGTGGAAAAGCACTTTCATTGAGAGGGGTTGCCAAGCGTCTAAGAAATAACGAGTTTCCGAAATACCAGCAAATATTTTTTCAGCCAATCTTGATGATACCTGTTGCTGATGATCAGTACACAAATCCCACTTGGCTCACCAAATTCTGTTCTTCTAGGTTGAAGCGTTCGTCTACAGTAGCAGTTTTTATATTTAGGTTTCCCTCTGTTCTCTCCTATATAGATAGATGAATTTGGAACTCTAAATCCAACATGGTTTGTAGTAGCTCTTTGAAACTTGAAAAAATAAAGGAGTTCTCAGTTTTGTCTCTAAGGTTTGTTTCTTTTCAAGTAGCCCTAGGCACAGACTGTGGAAAAGCACTTTCATTGAGAGGGGTTGCCAAGCTTCTAAGAAATTACGAGTTTCCGAAATACCAGCAAATATTTTTTCACCCAATCTTGAAGATACATGGTGGTAATGATCAGTACACAAATCCACTTGGCTCACCAAATTTTGTTCTTCTAGGTTGAAGCGTTCGTCTACAGTAGCAGTTTTTATATTTAGGTTTCCCTCTGTTCTCTCCTGTATAGATAGATGAATTTGGAACTCTAAATCCAACATGGTTTTAGTAGCTCTTTGAAAATTGTCAAAATAAAGGAGTTCTCACCTTTTGTCTCTACGGATTGTTTCCCTCTTCAAGTAACCCTAGGCACACACAGTTTAAAAGCAGTTTCATTGAGAGGGTTGCCAAGCTTCTAAGAAATAACGAGTTCCGAAATACCAGCACATATTTTTTCACCAATCTTGATGATACTTGGTCGTAATGATCAGTACAGAAATCCCACTTGGCTCACCAAATTTTGTTCTTTTAGGTTGAAGCGTTCGTCTACAGTAGCGGTTTTTATATTTAGGTATCCCTCTGTTCTCTCCTATATACATAGATGAATTTGGAACTCTAAATCCAACATGGATTGTAGTAGCTCTTGAAACTTGACAAAATAAAGGAATTCTCAGTTTTGTCTCTATGGTTTGTTTCCTCTTCAAGTAGCCCTAGGCTCAGACTGTGGAAAAGCACTTTCATTGAGAGGGGTTGCCAAGATTCTAAGAGATAACGAGTTTCCGAAATACCAGCAAATATTTTTTCAGCCAATCTTGATGATACCTGTTGCTGATGATCAGTACACAAATCCCACTTGGCTCACCAAATTCTGTTCTTCTAGGTTGAAGCGTTCGTCTACAGTAGCAGTTTTATATTTAGGTTTCCTCTGTTCTCTCCTATAGATAGATGAATTTGGAACTCTAAATCCAACATGGTTTGTAGTAGCTCTTTGAAACTTGACAAAATAAAGGAGTTCTCAGTTTTGTCTCTATGGTTTGTTTCCTCTTCAAGTAGCCCTAGGCACAGACTGTGGAAAAGCCACTTTCATTGAAGGGGTTGCCAAGCTTCTAAGAAATTACGAGTTTCCGAAATACCAGCAATATTTTTTCACCCAATCTTGATGATACATGGTGGTAATGATCAGTACCCAAATCCCACTTGGCTCACCAAATTTTGTTCTTCTAGGTTGAAGCGTTCGTCTACAGTAGCAGTTTTTATATTTAGGTTTCCCTCTGTTCTCTCCTGTATAGATAGATGAATTGGAACTCTAAATCCAACATGGGTTGGTAGTAGCTCTTTGAAAATTGACAAAATAAAGGAGTTCTCAGTTTTGTCTCTATGGATTGTTTCCTCTTCAAGTAGCCCTAGGCACAGACTGTGAAAAAGCACTTTCATTGAGAGGGGTTGCAAAGCTTCTAAGAAATTACGAGTTTCCGAAATACCAGCAAATATTTTTCACCCAATCTTGATGATACTTGGTGGTAATGATCAGTACACAAATCCCACATTGCTCACCAAATTTTGTTCGTCTAGGTTGAAGCGTTCGTCTACAGTAGCAGTTTTTATATTTAGGTTTCCCTCTGTTCTCTCCTATATAGATAGATGAATTTGGAACTCTAAATCCAACATGGTTTGTAGTAGCTCTTTGAAACTTGACAAAATAAAGGAGTTCTCAGTTTTGTCTCTATGGTTTGTTTCCTCTTCAAGTAGCCCTAGGCACAGACTGTGGAAAGCACTTTAATTGAGAGGGGTTGCCAAGCTTCTAAGAAATAACGAGTTTCCGAAAGACCAGCAAATATTTTTCACCCAATCTTGATGATACTTGGTGGTAATGATCAGTACACAAATCCCACTTGGCTCACCAAATTTTGTTCTTCTAGGTTGAAGCGTTCGTCTACATTAGCAGTTTTTATATTTAGGTTTCCCTCTGTTCTCTCCTATATACATAGATGAATTTGGAACTCTAAATCCAACATGGTTGGTAGTAGCTCTTTGAAACTTGACAAAATAAAGGAGTTCTCAGTTTTGTCTCTATGGTTTGTTTCCTCTTCAAATAGCCCTAGGCACAGACTGTGGAAAAGCACTTTCATTGAGAGGGGTTGCCAAGCTTCTAAGAAATTACGAGTTTCCGAAATACCAGCAAATATTTCTTCACCCAATCTTGATGATACTAGGTGGTATGATCAGTAAACAAATCCCACTTTGCTCACCAAATTTTTTCTGCTAGGTTGAAGCATTCGGCTACAGTAGCAGTTTTTATAAATAGGTTCATTCTGTTCTCTCCTATTTAGATAGATGAATTTGGAACTCTAAATCCAATATGGTTTTTTTAGCTCTTTGAAACTTGACAAAATAAAGGAGTTCTCAGTTTTGTCTCTATGGTTTGTTTCCTCTTCAAGTAGCCCTAGGCACAGACTGTGGAAAAGCACTTTCATTGAGAGGGGTTGCCAAGCGTCTAAGAAATAACGAGTTTCCGAAATACCAGCAAATATTTTTTCAGCCAATCTTGATGATACTGTTGCTGATGATCAGTACACAAATCCCACTTGGCTCACCAAATTTTGTTCTTCTAGGTTGAAGCGTTCGTCTACAGTAGCAGTTTTTATATTTAGGTTACCCTCTTTTCTCACCTATATAGATAGATGAAATTGGAACTCTAAATCCAACATGGTTCTAGGAGCTCTTTGAATCTTGACCAAATAAAGGAGTTTTCAGTTTGTCTCTATGGTTTCTTTCGTCTTCATGTAGCCCTAGGCAGAGACTGTGGAAAAGCACTTTCATTGAGAGGGGTTGCCAAGCTTCTAAGAAATTACGAGTTTCCGAAATACCAGCAAATATTTTTTCACCCAATCTTGATGATACTTGGTGGTAATGATCAGTACACAAATCCCACTTGGCTCACCAAATTTTGTTCTTCTAGGTTGAAGCGTTCGTCTACAGTAGCAGTTTTTATATTTAGGTTTCCTCTGTTCTCTCCTGTATAGATAGATGAATTTGGAAACTCTAAATCCCAACATGGTTTGTAGTAGCTCCTTGAAACTTGAGAAAATAAAGGAGTTCTCAGTTTTGTCTCTATGGATTGTTTCTCTTCAAGTAGTCCTAGGCACAGACTGTGGAAAAGCACTTTCATTGAGAGGGGTTGCCAAGCTTCTAAGAAATTACGAGTTTCCGAAATACCAGCAAATATTTTTTCACCCAATCTTGAAGATACATGGTGGTAATGATCAGTAAAAAAATCCCACTTGGCTCACCAAATTTTGTTCTTCTAGGTTGAAGCGTTCGTCTACAGTAGCAGTTTTTATATTTAGGTTTCCCTCTGTTCTCTCCTGTATAGATAGATGAATTTGGAAACTCTAAATCCAACATGGTTTTTAGTAGCTCTTTGAAAGTTGACAAAATAAAGGAGTTCTCAGTTTTGTCTCTTACGGATGTTTCCTCTTCAAGTAGCACTAGCCACACACAGTGGAAAAGCAGTTTTATTGAGAGGGGTTGCCAAGCTCTAAGAAATAACGAGTTTCCGAAATACCAGCAAATATTTTTTCACCCAATCTTGATGATAGTTGGTCGTAATGATCAGTACACTATCCCACTTAGCTCACCAAATTTTGTTCTTCTAGGTTGAAGCGTTCGTCTACAGTAGCGGTTTTTATATTTAGGTATCCCTCTGTTCTCTCCTATATACATAGATGAATTTGGAACTCTAAATCCAACATGATTGTAGTAGCTCTTTGAAACTTGTCAAAATAAAGGAGTTCTCAGTTTTGTCTCTATGGTTTGTTTCCTCTTCAAGTAGCCCTAGGAACAGACTGTGGAAAGCACTTTCATTGAGAGGGGTTGCCAAGCTTCTATGAAATAACGAGTTTCCGAAATACCAGCAAATATTTTTTCACCCAATCTTGATGATACTAGGTGGTAATGATCAGTAAACAAATCCCACTTTGCTCACCAAATTTTGTTCTGCTAGGTTTGAAGCATTCGTCTACAGTAGCAGTTTTTATAAATAGGTTTCATTCTGTTCTCTCCTATTTAGATAGATGAATTTGGAACTCTAAATCCAACATGGTTTTGTTAGCTCTTTTGAAACTTGACAAAATTAAGGAGTCTCAGTTTGTCTCTATGGTGTGCTTCCTCTTCAGTAGCCCCTAGGCACAG
>NW_027516890.1:0-51717 GCF_048772815.1 Callospermophilus lateralis
TATCATCAAGATTGGGTGAAAAAATATTTGCACGTATTTCGGAAACTCGTTAATACTTAGAAGCTTGACAACCCCTCTCAATGAAAGTGCTTTTCCACAGTCGGTGCTTAGGGCTACTTAAAGAGGAAACAAACCATAGAGACAAAACAGAGAACTCCTTTATTTTGTCATGTTTCAAAGAACTACTACGAACCATGTTGGATTTAGAGTTCCAAATTCATCTCTCTATATAGGAGAGAGCAGAGGGAATCCTAAATATAAAAACTGCTACTGTAGACGAGCGCTTCAACCTAGAAGAACAAAATTTGGTTAGCCAAGTGGGATTTGTGTACTAATCATTACCACCATGTATCATCAAGATCGGGTGAAAAATATTTGCTGGTATTTCGGAAACTCGTTAATTCTTAGAAGGTTGGCAACCCCTATCAATGAAATTGCTTTTACACAGTCTGTGCCTAGGGCTACTTGAAGAGGAAACAAACCATAGAGACAAAACTGAGAACTCCTTTATTTTGTCAAGTTTCACAGAGCTACTACAAACCATGTTGGATTAGAGTTCCAAATTCATCTATCTATATAGGAGAGAACAGAAGGAAACCTAAATAAAAAACTGCTACTGTACACGAACGCTTCAACCTAGAAGAACAAAATTTCCTGAGCCAAGTGGGATTTGTGTACTAATCATTACCACCAAGTATCATCAAGATCGGGTGAAAAAATATTTGCTGGTATTTCGGGAAGACGTTAATTCTTAGAAACTTGGCAACCCCTCTCAATGAAAGTGCTTTTCCACAGTCTGTGCTGAGGGCTACTTGAAGAGGAAACAAACCATAGAGACAAAACTGAGAACTCCTTTATTTTGTCAAGTTTCAAAGAGCTACTACAAACCATGTTGGATTTAGAGTTATACATTCATCTATCTATATAGGTGAGAACAGAGGGAAAACTAAATACAAAAACTACTACTGTAGACGAACGCTTCAACCTAGAAGAACAAAATTTGGTGAGCCAAGTGGGATTGGTGAACTGATCATTACCACCAAGTATCATCAAGATTGGGTGAAAAATATTTGCTGGAGTTTGAGAAAATCCTTAATTATTAGAAGCTTGGCAACCCCTCTCAATGAAAGTGCTTTTACACAGTCTGTGCTTAGGGCTACTTTAAACGGAAACAAACCATTGAGACAAAACTGAGAACTCCTTTATTTTGTCAAGTTTCGAAGAGCTACTACGAACCATGTTGGATTTAGAGTTCCAAATACATCTATCTATATAGGAGAGAACAGAGGGAAACCTAAATAAAAAACTGCTACTGTAGACGAACCCTTCAACCTAGAATAACAAAATTTGGTGAGCCAAGTGGGATTGTGTACTGATCATTACCACCAAGTATCATAAAGATTGGGTGAAAAAATATTTGCTGGTATTTCGGAAACTCGTTAATTCTTAGAAGCTTGGCAACACGTCTCAATGAAAGTGCTTTTCCACAGTCTGTGCCTAGGGCTACTTGAAGAGGAAACAAACCATAGAGACAAAACTGGGAACTCCTTTATTTTGTCAAGTTTCAAAGAGCTACTACGAACCATGTTGGATTTAGAGTTCCAAATTCATCTATCTATATAGGAGAGAACAGAGGGAAACCTAAATAAAAAAATGCTACTGTAGACGAACGCTTCAACCTAGAATAACAAAATTTGGTGAGCCAAGTGGGATTTGTGTACTGATCATTACCACCAAGTATCATCAAGTTTGGGTGAAAAAATATTTGCTGGTATTTCGGAAACTCGTTAATTCTTAGAAGCTTGACAACCCCTCTCAATGAAAGTGCTTTTCCACAGTCTGTGCTTAGGGCTACATGAAGAGGAAACAAACCATAGAGACAAAACTGAGAACTCCTTTATTTTGTCAAGTTTCAAAGAGCTACTAGGAACCATGTTGGATTTAGTGTTCCAAATTCATCTATCTATATTGGAGAGATCAGAGGGAATCCTAAATATAAAAACTGCTTCTGTAGACGAACGCTTCAACCTAGAAAAAAAAATTTGGTGTGCCAAGTGGGTTTTGTGTACTGATCATTACCACCAAGTATCATCAAGATTGGGTGAAAAAATATTTGCTGGTATTTTGGAAACGCACTAATTCTTAGAAGCTTGACAACCCCTCTCAATGAAAGTGTTTTTACACAGTCTGTGCTTAGGGCTACTTGAAGAGGAAACAAACCATAGAGACAAAACTGACAACTCCTTTATTTTGTCAAGTTTCAAAGAGCTACTACAAACCATGTTGGATTTAGAGTTCCAAATTCATCTATCTATATAGGATTGAGCAGATGGAAATCTAAATATAAAAACTGCTTGTAGACGAACGCTTCAACCTAGAAGAACAAAATTTGGTTGGCGAAGTGGGATTTGTGTACTGCTCATTACCCCAAGTATCATCAAGATTGGGTGAAAAAATATTTGCAGGTATTTCGGAAACTCGTTAATTCTTAGAAGGTTGTCAAACCCTCTCAATGAAAGTGCTTTTCCACAGTCTGTGCGTAGGGCTACTTGAAGAGGAAACAAACCATAGAGACAAAACTGAGAACTACTTTATTTTTTCAAGTTTCAAAGAGCTAATACAAACCATGTTGGATTTAGAGTTCAAATTCATCTATTTATATAGGAGAGAACAGGGGGAAACCTAAATATAAAAACTGCTACTGTAGACGAACGCTTCAACCTAGATGAACAAAATTTGGTGGGCCAATTGGGATTTTTGTCACTGTATTTACCACCACGTATCATCAAGATTGGGTGAAAAAATATTTGCTGGTATTTTGGAAACGCACTAATTCTTAGAAGCTTGACAAACCCTCTCAATGAAAGTGCTTTTACACAGTCTGTGCTTAGGGCTACTTAAAGAGGAAACAAACCATAGAGACAAAACTGAGAACTTCTTTATTTTGTCAAGTTTCAAACAGCTACTACAAACCATTTTGGATTTAGAGTTCAAAATTCATCTATCTATAAATGAGAGAACAGAAGGAAACCTAATAATAAAAAGTGCTTCTGTACACGAACGCTTCAACCGAGAAGAACAAAATTTCGTGAGCCAAGTGGGATTTGTGTACTAATCATTACCACCAAGTATCATCAAGATTGGGTAAAAAAGTGTTTGCTCGTATTTTGGAAACTCGTTAATTCTTAGAAGCTTGGCAACCCATCTCAATGAAAGTGCTTTTCCACAAACTGTGCCTAAGGCTACTTGAAGAGGAAACAAACCATAGAGACAAAACTGAGAACTCCTTTATATTGTCAAGTTTCAAAGAGCTACTACAAACCAAGTTGGACTTAGAGTTCCAAATTCATCTATCTATATAGGAGAGAACAGAAGGAAACCTAAATATATAAACTGCTACTGTACAGGAACGCTTCAACCTAGAAGAACAAAACTTCGTGAGCCAAGTGGGATTTGTGTACTGATCATTACCACCAAGTATCATCAAGATCGGGTGAAAAAATATTTATGGTATTTCGGAAACTCGTTAATTCTTAGAAGCTTGGCAACCCCTCTTAATGATAGTGCTTTTACACAGTCTGTGCTTAGGGCTACTTAGCGGAAACAAACCATACAGACAAAACTGAGAACTCCTTTATTTTGTCAAGTTTCAAAGAGCTACTACAAACCATGTTGGATTTAGAGTTCCAAATTCATCTATCTATATAGGAGAGAGCAGAGGGAATCCTAAATATAAAAACTGCTACTGTAGACGAACGCTTCAACCTAGAAGAACAAAATTTGGTGAGCCAAGTTGAATTTGTGTACTGATCATTACCACCAAGTATCATCATGATTGGGTGAAAAAATATTTGCTGCTATTTCGGAAACGCGTTAATTCTTAGAAGCTTGACAAAAACTTTCAATGAAAGTGCTTTTACACAGTCTGTGCTTAGGGCTACTTGAAGAGGAAACAAACCATAGAGACAAAACTGAGAACTCCTTTATTTTGTCATGTTTCAAAGACTACTACGAACCATGTTGGATTTAGAGTTCCAAATTCATCTCTCTATATAGGAGAGAGCAGAGGGAATCCTAAATATAAAAACTGCTACTGTAGACGAGCGCTTCAACCTAGAAGAACAAAATTTGGTTAGCCAAGTGGGATTTGTGTACTAATCATTACCACCAAGTATCATCAAGATCGGGTGAAAAAATATTTGTTGGTATTTCGGAAACTCGTTAATTCTTAGAAGCTTGGCAACCCCTCTCAATGAAAGTGCTTTTACACAGTCTCTGCCTAGGGCTACTTGAAGAGGAAACAAACCATAGAGACAAAACTGAGAACTCCTTTATTTTGTCAAGTTTCAAAGAGCTACTACAAACCATGTTGGATTTAGAATTCCAAATTCATCTATCTATATAGGAGAGAACAGAAGGAAACCTAATAATAAAAAGTGCTACTGTACACGAACGCTTCAACCTAGAAGAACAAAATTTCATGAGCCAGGTGGGTTTTGTGTATTAATCATTACCACCAAGTATCATCAAGATCGGGTGAAAAAATATTTGCTGGTATTTCAGGAAGTCGTTAATTCTTAGAAGCTTGGCAACCCCTCTCAATGAAAGTGCTTTTCCACAGTCTGTGCTGAGGGCTACTTGAAGAGGAAACAAACCATAGAGACAAAACTGAGAACTCCATTATTTTGTCAAGTTTCAAAGAGCTACTACAAAGCATTTTGGATTTAGAGTTCCAAATTCATCTATTTATATAGGAGAGAACAGAAGGAAACCTAATATTAAAAAGTGCTACTGTACACGAACGCTTCAACCGAGAAGAACAAAATTTCGTGAGCCAAGTGGGATTTGTGTACTAATCATTACCACCAAGTATCATCAAGATCGGGTGAAAAAATATTTGCTGTTATTTCGGAAACTCGTTAATTCTTAGTAGCTTGGCAACCCCTCTCAATGAAAGTGCTTTTCCACAGTCTGCGCTGAGGGCTACTTGAAGAGGAAACAAACTATAGAGACAAAACTGAGAACTCCTTTATTTTGTAAAGTTTCAAAGAGCTACTACAAACCATGTTGGATTTAGAGTTCCACATTCATCTATCTATATAGAAGAGAACAGAGGGAAAACTAAATATAAAAACTACTACTGTAGATGAACGCTTCAACCTAGAAGAACAAAATTTCGAGAGCCAAGTGGGACTTGTGTACTGATCATTACCACCAAGTATCATCAAGATTGGGTGAAAAATATTTGCTGGTATTTGGGAAAATCTTTAATTCTTAGAAGCTTGGCAAACCCTCTCATTTAAAGTGCTTTTCCACAGTCTGTGCCTAGGGCTACTTGAAGAGGAAACAAACCATAGAGACAAAACTGAGAACTCCTTTATTTTGTGAAGTTTCAAAGAGCTACTACGAACCGCGTTGGATTTAGAGTTCCAAATTCATCTATCTATATAGGACAGAGCAGAGGGAATCTTAAATATAAAAACTGCTTCTGTAGACGAACGCTTCAACCTAGAAGAACAAAATTTGGTGACCCAAGTGGGATTTGTGTACTGATCATTACCACCAAGTATCATCAAGTTTGTGTAAAAAATTATTTGCTGGTATTTCGGAAACTCGTTCATTCTTAGAAGCTTGGCAACCCCTCTCTATGAAAGTGCTTTTCCACAGTCTGTGCCTAGGGCTACTTGTAGAGGAAACAAACCATATAGACAAAACTGAGAACTCCTTTATTTTGTCAAGTTTCAAAGAGCTACTACAAACCATGTTGGATTTAGAGTTCCAACTTCATCTATCTATATAGGAGAGAACAGAGGGAAACCTAAATATAAAAACTGCTACTGTAGACGAACGCTTCAACCTAGAAGAACAAAATTCGGTGAGCCAAGTGCAATTTGTGTACTGATCATTACCAGGAAGTATCATCAAGATTGCGTAAAAAAAATATTTGCTGGTATTTCAGAAACTCGTTAATTCTTAGAAGCTTGGCAACCCCTCTCAATGAAAGTGCTTTTCCACAGTCTGTGCCTAGGGCTACTTGAAGAGGAAACAAACCATAGAGACAAAACTGAGAACTTCTTTATTTTGTCAAGTTTCAAAGAGCTACTACGAACCATGTGGGATTTAGAGTTCCAAATTCATCTATCTATATAGGAGAACAGAAGGAAACCTAAATATAAAAACTGCTACTGTACACGAACGCTTCAACCTAGAAGAACAAAATTTCGTGAGCCAAGTGGGATTTGTGTACTAATCATTACCACCAAGTATCATCAAGATCGGGTGAAAAAATATTTGCTGGTATTTCGGGAAGTCGTTAATTCTTAGAAGCTTGGCAACCCCTCTCAATGAAAGTGTTTTTCCACAGTCTGTGCTGAGGGCTACTTGAAGAGGAAACAAACCATAGAGACAAAACTGAGAACTCCTTTATTTTTCAAGTTTCAAAGAGCTACTACAAACCATGTTGGATTTAGAGTTCCACATTCACCTATCTATATAGGAGAGAACAGAGGGAAAACTAAATATAAAAACTGCTACTGTAGACGAATGCTTCAACCTAGAAGAACAAAATTTGGTGAGCCAAGTGGGATTTGTGTACTGATCATTACCACCAAGTATCATCAAGATTGGGTGAAAAATATTTGCTGGTATTTGGGAAAATCTTTAATTATTAGAAGCTTGGCAACCCCTCTCAATGAAAGTGATTTTACACAGTCTGTGCTTAGGGCTACTTAACGCGGAAACAAACCATAGAGACAAAACTGAGAAATCCTTTATTTTGTCAAGTTTCAAAGAGCTACTACAAACCATGTTGGATTTAGAGTTCCAAATTCATCTATCTATATAGGATTGAGCAGATGGAAATCTAAATATAAAAACTGCTACTGTAGACGAACGCTTCAACCTAGAAGAACAAAATTTGGTGAGCCAAGTGGGATTTGTGTACTAATCATTACCACCAAGTATCAGCAAGATCGGGTGAAAAAATATTTGCTGGTATTTCGGAAACTCGTTAATTCTTAGAAGCTTCGCAACCCCTCCCAATGAAAGTGCTTTTCCACTGTCTGCACTGAGGGCTACTTGAAGAGGAAACAAACCATAGAGACAAAACTGAGAAATCCTTTATTTTGTAAAGTTTCAAAGAGCTACTACAAACCATGTTGGATTTATAGTTCCACATTCATCGATCTATATAGAAGAGAACAGAGGGAAAACTAAATATAAAAACTACTACTGTAGATGAACGCTTCAACCTAGAAGAACAAAATTTCGTGAGCCAAGTGGGATTTGTGTACTGATCATTACCACCAAGTATCATCAAAATTGGGTGAAAAATATTTGCTGGTATTTGGGAAAATCGTTAATTCTTAGAAGCTTGGCAACCCAACTCAATGAATGTGCTTTTACACAGTCTGTGCCTAGGGCTACGTGAAGAGGAAACAAACCATAGAGACAAAACTGAGAACTCTTTTATTTTGTAAAATTTCAAAGAGCTACTACAAACCATGTTGGATTTATAGTTCCACATTCATCTATCTACATTGGAGAGAACAGAGGGAAACCTAAATATAAAAACTACTACTGTAGACAAACGCTTCAACCTAGAAGAACAAAATTTGGTGAGCCAAGTGGGATTTGTGTACTGATCATTAAAACCAATATCATCAAGATTGGGTGAAAAAATATTTGCAGGTATTTCGGAAACTTGTTAATTCTTAGAAGCTTGACAACCCGTCTCAATGAAAGTGCTTTTCCACAGTCTGTGCTTAGGGCTACTTAAAGAGGAAACAAACCATAGAGACAAAACTGAGAACTCCTTTATTTTGTCATGTTTCAAAGAGCTACTACGAACCATGTTGGATTTCGAGTTCCAAATTCATCTATCTATATAAGAGAGAGCAGAGGGAATCCTAAATATAAAAACTGCTACTGTAGACGAACGCTTCTACCTAGAAGAACAAAATTTGGTTAGCCAAGTGTGATTTGTGTACTAATCATTACCACCACGTATCATCAAGATCGGGTGAAAAAATATTTGCTGGTATTTCGGAAACTCGTTAATTCTTAGAAGGTTGGCAACCCCTATCAATGAAAGTGCTTTTACACAGTCTGTGCCTAGGGCTACTTGAAGAGGAAACAAACCATAGATACAAAACTGAGAACTCCTTTATTTTGTCAAGTTTCAAAGAGCTACTCCAAACCATGTTGGATTTAGAGTTCCAAATTCATCTATCTATATAGGAGAGAACAGAGGGAAACCTAAATATAAAAACAGCTACGGTAGACGAACGCTTCAACCTAGAAGAACAAAATTTGGTGAGCCAATTGGGATTTGAGTGCTGATCATTACCACCAAGTATCATCAAGATTGGGTGAAAAAATATTTGCAGGTATTTCGGAAACTCTTTAATTCCTGGAAGCTTGGCAACCCCTCTCAATGAAATTGGTTTTCCACAGTCTGTGCCTAGGGCTACTGGAAGAGGAAACAAACCATAGAGAGAAAACTGAGAACTCCTTTATTTTGTCAAGTTTCAAAGAGCTACTACGAACCATGATGGATTTAGAGTTCCAAATTCATCTATCTATATAGGAGAGAAGAGGGGATCCTAAATATAAAATCTGCTACTATAGACGAACGCTTCAACCTAGAAGAACAAAATTTGGTGAGCCAAATGAGACTTGTGTACTGATCATTACCACCAAGTATCATCAAGATTGGGTGAAAAAAATATTTGCTGGTATTTCAGAAACTCGTTAATTCTTAGAAGCTTGGCAACCCCTCTCAATGAAAGTGCTTTTCCACAGTCTGAGCCTAGGGCTACGTGAAGAGGAAACAAACCATAGAGACAAAACTAAGACCTACTTTATTTTGTAATGTTTCAAAGAGCTACTACAAACGTTGTTGGATATAGATTTTCAAATTCATCTATCTATATAGGAGAGAACAGAGGGAAAACTAAATATAAAAACTGCTACTGTAGATGAACGCTTCAACCTAGAAGAACAAAATTTGGTGAGCCAAGTGGGATTTGTGTACTGATCATTAGCACCAAGTATCATCAAGATTCGGTGAAAAATATTTGCTGGTATTTGGGAAAATCATTAATTCTTAGAAGCTTGGCAACCCCTCTCAATGAAAGTGCTTTTCCACAGTCTGTGCCTAGGGCTAGGAAGAGGAAACAAACCATAGAGACAAAACTGAAAACTCCATTATATTGTCAGGTTTAAAAGAGCTACTACGAACCATGTTGGATTTAGAGTTCCAAATTCATCTATCTATATAGGAGAGAACAGAGGGAAACCTAAATATAAAAACTGCTACTGTAGACGAACGCTTCAACCTAGAAGAACAAAATTTGGTGAGCCAAGTGGAATTTGTGTACTGATCATTACCACCAAGTATCATCAAGATCGGGTGAAAAAATATTTACTGGTATTTCGGGAAGTCGTTAATTCTTAGAAGCTTGGCAACCCCTCTCAATGAAAGTGCTTTTCCACAGTATGTGCTGAGGGCTACTTGAAGAGGAAACAAACCATAGAGACAAAACTGAGAACTTTTTTATTTTGTAAAGTTTCAAAGAGCTAGTACAAATCATGTTGGATTTAGAGTTCCACATTCATCTATCTATATAGGAGAGAACAGAGGGAAAACTAAATATAAAAACTACTACTGTAGATGAACGCTTCAACCTAGAAGAACAAAATCTGGTGAGCCAAGTGGGATTTGTGTACTGATCATTATCACCAAGTATCATCAAGATTGGGTGAAAAATATTTGCTGGTATTTGGGAAACTCGTTAATTATTAGAAGCTTGGCAACCCCTCTTAATGAAAGTGCTTTTACACAGTCTGTGCTTAGGGCTACTTAGTGGAAACAAACCATACAGACAAAACTGAGAACTCCTTTATTTTGTCAAGTTTCAAGGAGCTACTACAAACCATGTTGGATTTAGAGTTCCAAATTCATCTATCTACATAGGAGAGAACAGAAGGAAACCTAAATATAAAAACTGCTACTGTAGACGAACGCTTCAACCTAGAAGAACAAAATTTGGTGAGCCAAGTGGGATTTGTGTACTGATCATTACCACCAAGTATCATCAAGATCGGGTGAAAAAATATTTCCTGGTATTTCGGAAACTCGTTAATTCTTAGAAGCTTGGAAACTTCTCTCAATGAAAGTGCTTTTCCACAGTCTGTGCTGAAAGGCTACATGAAGAGGAAACAAACCATCGAGACAAAACTGAGAACTCCTTTATTTTGTCAAGTTTCAAAGAGCTACTACAAACCATATTGGATTTAGTGTTCCAAATTCATCTATCTATATAGGAGAGAACACTGGGAAAACTAAATATAAAAACTACTACTGTAGATGAACGCTTCAACCTAGAAGAACAAAATTTGGTAAGCCAAGTGGCATTTGTGTACTGATCATTACCACCAAGTATCATCAAGATTGGGTGAAAAATATTTGCTGGTGTTTGGGAAAATCGTTAATTCTTAGAAGCTTGGCAACCCCTCTCGATGAAAGTGCTTTTCCACAGTCTGTGCCTAGGGCTATTAAGAGGAAACAAACCATAGAGACAAAACTGATAACTCCATTATATTGTCAGGTTTCCAAGAGCTACTACGAACCATGTTGGATTTAGAGTTCCAAATTCATCTATCTATATAGGAGAGAACAGAGGGAAACCTAAATATAAAAACTGCTACTGTAGATGAACGCTTCAACCTAGAAGAACAAAATTTGGTTAGCCAAGTGAAATTTGTGTACCGATCATTACCACCAAGTATTATCAAGATTGGGTGAAAAAAATATTTGCTGGTATTTCGGAAACTCTTTAATTCTTGGAAGATTTGCAACCCGTCTCAATGAAAGTGCTTTTCCACAGTCTGTGCCTAGGGCTACGTGAAGAGGAAACAAACCATAGACACAAAACTAAGAACTCCTTTATTTTTTCAAGTTTCAAAGAGCTACTACGAACCATGTTGGATTTAGATTTCCAAATTCATCTATCTATATAGGAGAGAACAGAGGAAAACCTAAATATAAAAACTGCTACTGTAGACGAACGCGTCAACCTAGAAGAACAAAATTTGGTGAGCCAATTGGGATTTGAGTGCTGATCATTACCACCAAGTATCATCAAGATTGGGTGAAAAAAATATTTGCAGGTATTTCGGAAACTCTTTAATTCTTGGAAGCTTGGCAACCCCTCTCAATGAAATTGGTTTTCCACAGTCTGTGCCTAGGGCTACTGGAAGAGGAAACAAACCATAGAGACAAAAATGAGAACTCCTTTATTTTGTCAAGTTTCAAAGAGCTACTACGAACCATGATGGATTTAGAGTTCCAAATACATCTATCTATATAGGAGAGAAGAGGGGATCCTAAATATATAATCTGCTACTATAGACGAACGCTTCAACCTAGAAGAACAAAATTTGGTGAGCCAAATGAGACTTGTGTACTGATCATTACCACCAAGTATCATCAAGATTGGGTGAAAAAAATATTTGCTGGTATTTCGGAAACTCGTTAATTCTTAGAAGCTTGGCAACCCCTCTCAAAGAAAGTGCTTTTCCACAGTCTGAGCCTAGGGCTACGTGAAGAGGAAACAAACCATAGAGACAAAACTGAGAACTCCTTTATATTGTCAGGTTTCCAAGAGCTACTACGAAACATGTTGGATTTAGTGTTCCAAATTCATCTATCTATATAGGAGAGAGCAGAGGGAAACATAAATATAAAAACTGCTACTGTAGACGAACGCTTCAACCTAGAAGAACAAAATTTGGTGAGCCAAGTGTGATTTGTGTACTGATCATTACCACCAAGTATCATCAAGATTGGGTGAAAAATATTTGCTGGTATTTGGGAAACTCGTTAATTCTTAGAAGCTTGCCATCCAATCTCAATGAAAGTGCTTTTCCACAGTCTGTGCCTAGGGCTACTAAAAGAGGAAACAAACCATAGAGACAAAACTGAGAACTTCTTTATTTTGTCAAGTTTCAAAGAGCTACTACGAACCATGTTGGATTTAGATTTCCAAAATCATCTATCTATATAGGAGAGAATAGAGGGAAACCTAAATATAAAAACTGCTACTGTAGACGAACGCTTCAACCTAGAAGAACAAAATATGGTGAGCCATGTGGGATTTGTTTACTGATCATTACCACCAAGTATCATCAAGATTGGGTGAAAAAATATTTAATGGTTTCGGAAACTCGTTAATTCTTAGAAGCTTAGCAACCCCTCTCAATGAAATTGCTTTTCCACAGTCTGTGCCTAGGGCTACTTGAAGAGGAAACAAACCATAGAGACAAAACTGAGAACTCCTTTATTTTGTCAAGTTTCAAAGAGCTACTACAAACCATCTTGGATTTAGGGTTCCAAATTCATCTATCTATATAGGAGAGAACAGTGGGAAAACTAAATATAAAAACTACTACTGTAGATGAATGCTTCAACCTAGAAGAACAAAATTTGGTGAGCCAAGTGGGATTTGTGTACTGATCATTACCACCAAGTATCATCAAGATTGGGTGAAAAATATTTGCTGGTATTTGGGAAACTCGTTAATTCTTAGAAGCTTGGCAACCCCTCTCAATGAAAGTGCTCTTAAACAGTCTGTGCTGAAGGCTACTTGAAGAGGAAACAAACAATAGAGACAAAACTGAGAACTCCTTTTTTTTGTCAAGTTTCAAAGAGCTACTACAAACCATGTTGGATTTAGAGTTCCAACTTCATCTATCTATATAGGGGAGAACAGTGGGAAAACTAAATATAAAAACTACTACTGTAGATGAACGCTTCAACCGAGAAGAACAAAATTTGGTGAGCCAAGTGGGATTTGTGTACTGATCATTACCACCAAGTATCATCAAGATTGGGTGAAAAATATTTGCTGGTATTTGGAAAACTCGTTAATTCTTAGAAGCTTGGCAACCCCTATCGATGAAAGTGCTTTTCCACAGTCTGTGCTTAGGGCTACTTGAAGAGGAAACAAACCATAGAGACACAACTGAGAACTCCTTTATTTTGTCAAGTTTCAAAGAGCTACTACAAACCATGTTGGATTTAGATTTCCTAATTCATCTATCTATATAGGAGAGAACAGAAGGAAACCTAAATATAAAAACTGCTAATGTACACGAACGCTTCAACCTAGAAGAACAAAATTACGTGAGCCAAGTGGGATTTGTGTACTAATCATTACCACCAAGTATCATCAAGATCGGGTGAAAAAATATTTGCTGGTATTTCGGGAAGTCGTTAATTCTTAGAAGGTTGGCAACCCCTCTCAATGAAAGTGCTTTTCCACAGTCTGTGATTAGGTCTACTTGAAGAGGAAACAAACCATAGAGACAAAACTGAGAACTCCTTTATTTTGTAAATTTTCAAAGAGCTACTACAAACCATGTTGGATTTAGAGTTCCAAATTCATCTATCTATATAGGAGAGAACAGAGGGAAAACTAAATATAAAAACTACTACTGTAGATGAACGCTTCAACCTAGAAGAACACAATTTGGTGAGCCAAGTGGGATTTGTGTACTGATCATTACCACCAAGTATCATCAAGATTAGGTGAAAAATATTTGCTGGTATTTGGGAAACTCTTTAATTCTTAGAATCTTGGCAACCCCTCTCGATGAAAGTGCTTTTCCACACTCTGGGCCTAGGGATATGAAGGAAACAAACCATAGAGACAAAACTGAGAACTCCTTTATATTGTCAAGTTTCCAAGAGCTACTACGAACCATGTTGGATTTAGAGTTCCAAATTCATCTATCTATATAGGAGAGAACAGAGGAAAACCTAAATATAAAAACTGCTACTGTAGACGAACGCTTCAACCTAGAAGAACAAAATTTGGTGAGCCAAGTGGGATTTGTGTACTGATCATTACCACCAAGTATCATCAAGATTGGGTGTAAATATATTTGCTGGAATTTCGGAAACTCGTTAATTCTTAGAAGCTTGGCAACCCCTCTCGATGAAAGTGATTTTCCACAGTCTGTGCTTAGGGCTACTTGAAGAGGAAACAAACCATAGAGACAAAATTGAGAACTCCTTTATTTTGTCAAGTTTCAAAGAGCTACTACAAACCATGTTGGATTTAGAGTTCCAAATTCATCTATCTACATAGGAGAGAACAGAAGGAAACAAAATATAAAAACTGCTAATGTACACGAACGCTTCAACCTAGAAGAACAAAATTTCGTGAGCCAAGTGGGATTTGTGTACTAATCATTACCACCAAGTATCATCAAGTTCGGGTGAAAAAATATTTGCTGGTATTTCGGAAACTCGTTAATTCTTAGAAGCTTGGCAACCCCTCTCAAGGAAAGTGCTTTTCCACAGTCTATGCTTAAGGCTACTTGAAAAGGAAACAAACCATAGTGACAATAATGAGAACTCTTTTATTTTGTAAATTTTCAAACAGCTACTACAAACCATGTTGGATTTAGAGTTCCAAATTCATCTATCTATATATGAGAGAACAGAGGGAAACCTAAATATAAAAACTGCTACTGTACACGAACGCTTCAACCTAGAAGAACAAAATTTGGTGAGCCTAGTGGGATTTGTTTACTGATCATTAGCACCAAGTATGATCAAGATTGGGTAAAAAAGTGTTTGCTCGTATTTCGGAAACTCGTTAATTCTTAGAAGCTTGGCAACCCATCTCAATGAAAGTGCTTTTCCACAAACTGTGCCTAAGGCTACTTGAAGAGGAAACAAACCATAGAGACAAAACTGAGAACTCCTTTATATTGTCAAGTTTCAAAGAGCTACTAAAAACCAAGTTGGATTTAGAGTTCCAAATTCATCTATCTATATAGGAGAGAACAGAAGGAAACCTAAATATATAAACTGCTACTGTACAGGAACGCTTCAACCTAGAAGAACAAAACTTCGTGAGCCAAGTGGGATTTGTGTACTGATCATTACCACCAAGTATCATCAAGATCAGGTGAAAAAATATTTATGGTATTTCGGAAACTCGTTAATTCTTAGAAGCTTGGCAACCCCTCTTAATGAAAGTGCTTTTACACAGTCTGTGCTTAGGGCTACTTAGCGGAAACAAACCATACAGACAAAACTGAGAACTCCTTTATTTTGTCAAGTTTCAAAGAGCTACTACAAACCATGTTGGTTTTAGAGTTCCAAATTCATCTATCTACATAGGAGAGAACAGAAGGAAAACTAAATATAAAAACTGCTACTGTAGAAGAACGCTTCAACCTAGAAGAACAAAATTTGGTGAGCCAAGTGGGATTTGTGTACTGATCATTACCACCAAGTATCATCAAGATCGGGTGAAAAAATATTTCCTGGTATTTCGGAAACTCGTTAATTCTTAGAAGCTTGGAAACTTCTCTCAATGAAAGTGCTTTTCCACATTCTGTGCTGAAAGGCTACATGAAGAGGAAACAAACCATCGAGACAAAACTGAGAACTCCTTTATTTTGTCAAGTTTCAAAGAGCTACTACAAACCATATTGGATTTAGTGTTCCAAATTCATCAATCTATATAGGAGAAAACAGAGGGAAAACTAAATATAAAAACTACTACTGTAGATGAACGCTTCAACCTAGAAGAACAAAATTTGGTAAGCCAAGTGGGATTTGTGTACTGATCATTACCACCAAGTATCATCAAGATTGGGTGAAAAATATTTGCTGGTGTTTGGGAAAATCGTTAATTCTTAGAAGCTTGGCAACCCCTCTCGATGAAAGTGCTTTTCCACAGTCTGTGCCTAGGGCTATGAAGAGGAAACAAACCATAGAGACAAAACTGATAACTCCATTATATTGTCAGGTTTCCAAGAGCTACTACGAACCATGTTGGATTTAGAGTTCCAAATTCATCTATCTATATCGGAGAGAACAGAGGGAAACCTAAATATAAAAACTGCTACTGTAGATGAACGCTTCAACCTAGAAGAACAAAATTTGGTTAGCCAAGTGAAATTTGTGTACCGATCATTACCACCAAGTATTATCAAGATTGGGTGAAAAAAATATTTGCTGGTATTTCGGAAACTCGTTAATTCTTAGAAGCTTGGCAACCCGTCTCAATGAAAGTGCTTTTCCACAGTCTTTGCCTAGGGCTACGTGAAGAGGAAACAAACCATAGACACAAAACTAAGAACTCCTTTATTTTTTCAAGTTTCAAAGAGCTACTACGAACCATGTTGGATTTAGATTTCCAAATTTATCTATCTATATAGGAGAGAACAGAGGAAAACCTAAATATAAAAACTGCTACTGTAGACGAACGCGTCAACCTAGAAGAACAAAATTTGGTGAGCCAATTGGGATTTGAGTGCTGATCATTACCACCAAGTATCATCAAGATTGGGTGAAAAAATATTTGCAGGTATTTCGGAAACTCTTTAATTCTTGGAAGCTTGGCAACCAATTTCAATAAAATTGGTTTTCCACAGTCTGTGCCTAGGGCTACTGGAAGAGGAAACAAACCATAGAGACAAAACTGAGAACTCCTTTATTTTGTCAAGTTTCAAAGAGCTACTACGAACCATGATGGATTTAGAGTTCCAAATACATCTATCTATATAGGAGAGAAGAGGGGATCCTAAATATATAATCTGCTACTATAGACGAACGCTTCAACCTAGAAGAACAAAATTTGGTGAGCCAAATGAGACTTGTGTACTGATCATTACCACCAAGTATCATCAAGATTGGGTGAAAAAAATATTTGCTGGTATTTCGGAAACTCGTTAATTCTTAGAAGCTTGGCAACCCCTCTCAATGAAAGTGCTTTTCCACAGTCTGAGCCTAGGGCTACGTGAAGAGGAAACAAACCATAGAGACAAAACTAAGACCTCCTTTATTTTGTAAAGTTTCAAAGAGCTACTACAAACCTTGTTGGATATAGATTTTCAAATTCATCTATCTATATAGGAGAGAACAGAGGGAAAACTAAATATAAAAACTGCTACTGTAGACGAACGCTTCAACCTAGAAGAACAAAATTTGGTGAGCCAAGTGGGATTTGTGTACTGATCATTAGCACCAAGTATCATCAAGGTTCGGTGAAAAATATTTGCTGGTATTTGGGAAACTCATTAATTCTTAGAAGCTTGGCAACCCCTCTCAATGAAAGTGCTTTTCCACAGTCTGTGCCTAGGGCTAGGAAGAGGAAACAAACCATAGAGACAAAACTGAGAACTCCTTTATATTGTCAGGTTGTCCTGAGCTACTACGAACAATGTTGGATTTAGAGTTCCAAATTCATCTATCTATATAGAAGAAAGCAGAGGAAACCTAAATATATAAACTGCTACTGTAGACGAACGCTTCAACCTAGAAGAACAAAATTTGGTGAGCCAAGTGGGATTTGTGTACTGATCATTACCACAAAGTATCATCAAGATTGGGTGAAAAAGTGTTTGCTCGTATTTCGGAAACTCGTTAATTCTTAGAAGCTTGGCAACCCATCTCAATGAAAGTGCTTTTCCACAAACTGTGCCTAAGGCTACTTGAAGAGGAAACAAACCATAGAGACAAAACTGAGAACTCCTTTATTTTGTCAAGTTTCAAAGAGCTACTACAAACCATGTTGGATTTAGAGTTCCAAATTCATCTATCTATATAGGAGAGAACAGAAGGAAACCTAAATATAAAAACTGCTACTGTACACGAACGCTTCAACCTAGAAGAACAAAATTTCGTGAGCCAAGTGGGATTTGTGTACTAATCATTACCACCAAGTATCATCAAGATCGGGTGAAAAAATATTTGCTGGTATTTCGGAAACTCGTTAATTCTTAGAAGCTTGGCAACCCCTCTCAATGAAAGTGCTTTTAAACAATCTGTGCTGAAGGCTACTTGAAGAGGAAACAAACCATAGAGACAAAACTGAGAACTCCTTTATTTGTAAAGTTTCAAAGAGCTACTACAAACCATGTTGGATTTAGTGTTCCAACTTCATCTATCTATATAGGGGAGAACAGTGGGAAAACTAAATATAAAAACTACTACTGTAGATGAACGCTTCAACCTAGAAGAACAAAATTTGGTGAGCCAAGTGGGATTTGTTTACTGATCATTAGCACCAAGTATCATCAAGATTGGGTAAAAAAGTGTTTGCTCGTATTTCGGAAACTCGTTAATTCTTAGAAGCTTGGCAACCCATCTCAATGAAAGTGCTTTTCCACAAACTGTGCCTAAGGCTACTTGAAGAGGAAACAAACCATAGAGACAAAACTGAGAACTCCTTTATATTGTCAAGTTTCAAAGAGCTACTACAAACCAAGTTGGATTTAGAGTTCCAAATTCATCTATCTATGTAGGAGAGAACAGAAGGAAACCTAAATATAAAAACTGCTACTGTACAGGAACGCTTCAACCTAGAAGAACAAAACTTCGTGAGCCAAGTGGGATTTGTGTACTAATCATTACCACCAAGTATCATCAAGATCGGGTGAAAAAATATTTATGGTATTTCGGAAACTCGTTAATTCTTAGAAGCTTGGCAACTCCTCTTAATGAAAGTGCTTTTACACAGTCTGTGCTTAGGGCTACTTAGCGGAAACAAACCATACAGACAAAACTGAGAACTCCTTTATTTTGTCATGTTTCAAAGAGCTACTACAAACCATGTTGGATTTAGAGTTCCAAATTCATCTATCTACATAGGAGAGAACAGAAGGAAACCTAAATATAAAAACTGCTACTGTAGACGAACGCTTCAACCTAGAAGAACAAAATTTGGTGAGCCAAGTGGGATTTGTGTACTGATCATTACCACCAAGTATCATCAAGATCGGGTGAAAAAATATTTCCTGGTATTTCGGAAACTCGTTAATTCTTAGAAGCTTGGAAACTTCTCTCAATGAAAGTGCTTTTCCACATTCTGTGCTGAAAGGCTACATGAAGAGGAAACAAACCATCGAGACAAAACTGAGAACTCCTTTATTTTGTCAAGTTTCAAAGAGCTACTACAAACCATATTGGATTTAGTGTTCCAAATTCATCTATCTATATAGGAGAGAATAGAGGGAAAACTAAATATAAAAACTACTACTGTAGATGAACGCTTCAACCTAGAAGAACAAAATTTGGTAAGCCAAGTGGGATTTGTGTACTGATCATAACCACCAAGTATCATCAAGATTGGGTGAAAAATATTTGCTGGTGTTTGGGAAAATCGTTAATTCTTAGAAGCTTGGCAACCCCTCTCGATGAAAGTGCTTTTCCACAGTCTGTGCCTAGGGCTATGAAGAGGAAACAAACCATAGAGACAAAACTGATAATCCCATTATATTATCAGGTTTCCAAGAGCTACTACGAACCATGTTGGATTTAGAGTTCCAAATTCATCTATCTATATAGGAGAGAACAGAGGGAAACCTAAATATAAAAACTCCTACTGTAGATGAACGCTTCAACCTAGAAGAACAAAATTTGGTTAGCCAAGTGAAATTTGTGTACCGATCATTACCACCAAGTATTATCAAGATTGGGTGAAAAAAATATTTGCTGGTATTTCGGAAACTCGTTAATTCTTAGAAGCTTGGCAACCCGTCTCAATGAAAGTGCTTTTCCACAGTCTTTGCCTAGGGCTACGTGAAGAGGAAACAAACCATAGACACAAAACTAAGAACTCCTTTATTTTTTCAAGTTTCAAAGAGCTACTACGAACCATGTTGGATTTAGATTTCCAATTTATCTATCTATGTAGGAGAGAACAGAGGAAAACCTAAATATAAAAACTGCTACTGTAGACGAACGCGTCAACCTAGAAGAACAAAATTTGGTGAGCCAATTGGGATTTGAGTGCTAATCATTACCACCAAGTATCATCAAGATTGGGTGAAAAAATATTTGCAGGTATTTCGGAAACTCTTTAATTCTTGAAGCTTGGCAACCCCTCTCAATGAATTGGTTTTCCACAGTCTGTGCCTAGGGCTACTGGAAGAGGAAACAAACCATAGAGACAAAACTGAGAACTCCTTTATTTTGTCAAGTTTCAAAGAGCTACTACGAACCATGATGGATTAGAGTTCCAAATACATCTATCTATATAGGAGAGAAGAGGGGATCCCTAAACATATAATCTGCTACTATAGACGAACGCTTCAACCTAGAAGAACAAAATTTGGTGAGCCAAATGAGACTTGTGTACTGATCATTACCACCAAGTATCATCAAGATTGGGTGAAAAAAATATTTGCTGGTATTTCGGAAACTCGTTAATTCTTAGAAGCTTGGCAACCCCTCTCAATGAAAGTGCTTTTCCACAGTCTGAGCCTAGGGCTACGTGAAGAGGAAACAAACCATAGAGACAAAACTAAGACCTCCTTTATTTTGTAAAGTTTCAAAGAGCTACTACAAACCTTGTTGGATATAGATTTTCAAATTCATCTATCTATATAGGAGAGAACAGAGGGAAAACTAAATATAAAACTGCTACTGTAGACGAACGCTTCAACCTAGAAGAACAAAATTTGGTGATCCAAGTGGGATTTGTGTACTGATCATTAGCACCAAGTATCATCAAGATTCGGTGAAAAATATTTGCTGGTATTTGGGAAACTCATTAATTCTTAGAAGCTTGGGCAACCCCTCTCAATGAAAGTGCTTTTCCACAGTCTGTGCCTAGGGCTAGGAAGAGGAAACAAACCATAGAGACAAAACTGAGAACTCCTTTATATTGTCAGGTTGTCCTGAGCTACTACGAACAATGTTGGATTTAGAGTTCCAAATTCATCTATCTATATAGAAGAAAGCAGAGGAAACCTAAATATATAAACTGCTACTGTAGACGAACTCTTCAACCTAGAAGAACAAAATTTGGTGAGCCAAGTGGGATTTGTGTACTGATCATTACCACAAAGTATCATCAAGATTGGGTGAAAAAGTGTTTGCTCGTATTTCGGAAACTCGTTAATTCTTAGAAGCTTGGCAACCCATCTCAATGAAAGTGCTTTTCCACAAACTGTGCCTAAGGCTACTTGAAGAGGAAACAAACCATAGAGACAAAACTGAGAACTCCTTTATTTTGTCAAGTTTCAAAGAGCTACTACAAACCATGTTGGATTTAGAGTTCCAAATTCATCTATCTATATAGGAGAGAACAGAAGGAAACCTAAATATAAAAACTGCTACTGTACACGAACGCTTCAACCTAGAAGAACAAAATTTCGTGAGCCAAGTGGGATTTGTGTACTAATCATTACCACCAAGTATCATCAAGATCGGGTGAAAAAATATTTGCTGGTACTTCGGAAACTCGTTAATTCTTAGAAGCTTGGCAACCCCTCTCAATGAAAGTGCTTTTAAACAATCTGTGCTGAAGGCTACTTGAAGAGGAAACAAACCATAGAGACAAAACTGAGAACTCCTTTATTTGTAAAGTTTCAAAGAGCTACTACAAACCATGTTGGATTTAGTGTTCCAACTTCATCTATCTATATAGGGGAGAACAGAGGGAAAACTAAATATAAAAACTACTACTGTAGATGAACGCTTCAACCTAGAAGAACAAAATTTGGTGAGCCAAGTGGGATTTGTTTACTGATCATTAGCACCAAGTATCATCAAGATTGGGTAAAAAAGTGTTTGCTCGTATTTCGGAAACTCGTTAATTCTTAGAAGCTTGGCAACCCATCTCAATGAAAGTGCTTTTCCACAAACTGTGCCTAAGGCTACTTGAAGAGGAAACAAACCATAGAGACAAAACTGAGAACTCCTTTATATTGTCAAGTTTCAAAGAGCTACTACAAACCAAGTTGATTTAGAGTTCCAAATTCATCTATCTATATAGGAGAGAACAGAAGGAAACCTAAATATAAAAACTGCTACTGTAGACGAACGCGTCAACCTAGAAGAACAAAATTTGGTGAGCCAATTGGGATTTGAGTGCTGATCATTACCACCAAGTATCATCAAGATTGGGTGAAAAAATATTTGCAGGTATTTCGGAAACTCTTTAATTCTTGGAAGCTTGGCAACCCCTCTCAATGAAATTGGTTTTCCACAGTCTGTGCCTAGGGCTACTGGAAGAGGAAACAAACCATAGAGACAAACCTGAGAACTCCTTTATTTTGTCAAGTTTCAAAGAGCTACTACGAACCATGATGGATTTAGAGTTCCAAATACATCTATCTATATAGGAGAGAAGAGGGGATCCTAAATATATAATCTGCTACTATAGACGAACGCTTCAACCTAGAAGAACAAAATTTGGTGAGCCAAATGAGACTTGTGTACTGATCATTACCACCAAGTATCATCAAGATTGGGTGAAAAAAATATTTGCTGGTATTTCGGAAACTCGTTAATTCTTAGAAGCTTGGCAACCCCTCTCAATGAAAGTGCTTTTCCACAGTCTGAGCCTAGGGCTACGTGAAGAGGAAACAAACCATAGAGACAAAACTAAGACCTCCTTTATTTTGTAAAGTTTCAAAGAGCTACTACAAACCTTGTTGGATATAGATTTTCAAATTCATCTATCTATATAGGAGAGAACAGAGGGAAAACTAAATATAAAAACTGCTACTGTAGACGAACGCTTCAACCTAGAAGAACAAAATTTGGTGATCCAAGTGGGATTTGTGTACTGATCATTAGCACCAAGTATCATCAAGATTCGGTGAAAAATATTTGCTGGTATTTGGGAAACTCATTAATTCTTAGAAGCTTGGCAACCCCTCTCAATGAAAGTGCTTTTCCACAGTCTGTGCCTAGGGCTAGGAAGAGGAAACAAACCATAGAGACAAAACTGAGAACTCCTTTATATTGTCAGGTTGTCCTGAGCTACTACGAACAATGTTGGATTTAGAGTTCCAAATTCATCTATCTATATAGAAGAAAGCAGAGGAAACCTAAATATAAAAACTGCTACTGTACACGAACGCTTCAACCTAGAAGAACAAAATTTCGTGAGCCAAGTGGGATTTGTGTACTAATCATTACCACCAAGTATCATCAAGATCGGGTGAAAAAATATTTGCTGGTACTTCGGAAACTCGTTAATTCTTAGAAGCTTGGCAACCCCTCTCAATGAAAGTGCTTTTAAACAATCTGTGCTGAAGGCTACTTGAAGAGGAAACAAACCATAGAGACAAAACTGAGAACTCCTTTATTTGTAAAGTTTCAAAGAGCTACTACAAACCATGTTGGATTTAGTGTTCCAACTTCATCTATCTATATAGGGGAGAACAGAGGGAAAACTAATTATAAAAACTACTACTGTAGATGAACGCTTCAACCTAGAAGAACAAAATTTGGTGAGCCAAGTGGGATTTGTTTACTGATCATTAGCACCAAGTATCATCAAGATTGGGTAAAAAAGTGTTTGCTCGTATTTCGGAAACTCGTTAATTCTTAGAAGCTTGGCAACCCATCTCAATGAAAGTGCTTTTCCACAAACTGTGCCTAAGGCTACTTGAAGAGGAAACAAACCATAGAGACAAAACTGAGAACTCCTTTATATTGTCAAGTTTCAAAGAGCTACTACAAACCAAGTTGATTTAGAGTTCCAAATTCATCTATCTATATAGGAGAGAACAGAAGGAAACCTAAATATAAAAACTGCTACTGTAGACGAACGCGTCAACCTAGAAGAACAAAATTGGGTGAGCCAATTGGGATTTGAGTGCTGATCATTACCACCAAGTATCATCAAGATTGGGTGAAAAAATATTTGCAGGTATTTCGGAAACTCTTTAATTCTTGGAAGCTTGGCAACCCCTCTCAATGAAATTGGTTTTCCACAGTCTGTGCCTAGGGCTACTGGAAGAGGAAACAAACCATAGAGACAAACCTGAGAACTCCTTTATTTTGTCAAGTTTCAAAGAGCTACTACGAACCATGATGGATTTAGAGTTCCAAATACATCTATCTATATAGGAGAGAAGAGGGGATCCTAAATATATAATCTGCTACTATAGACGAACGCTTCAACCTAGAAGAACAAAATTTGGTGAGCCAAATGAGACTTGTGTACTGATCATTACCACCAAGTATCATCAAGATTGGGTGAAAAAAATATTTGCTGGTATTTCGGAAACTCGTTAATTCTTAGAAGCTTGGCAACCCCTCTCAATGAAAGTGCTTTTCCACAGTCTGAGCCTAGGGCTACGTGAAGAGGAAACAAACCATAGAGACAAAACTAAGACCTCCTTTATTTTGTAAAGTTTCAAAGAGCTACTACAAACCTTGTTGGATATAGATTTTCAAATTCATCTATCTATATAGGAGAGAACAGAGGGAAAACTAAATATAAAAACTGCTACTGTAGACGAACGCTTCAACCTAGAAGAACAAAATTTGGTGATCCAAGTGGGATTTGTGTACTGATCATTAGCACCAAGTATCATCAAGATTCGGTGAAAAATATTTGCTGGTATTTGGGAAACACATTAATTCTTAGAAGCTTGGCAACCCCTCTCAATGAAAGTGCTTTTCCACAGTCTGTGCCTAGGGCTAGGAAGAGGAAACAAACCATAGAGACAAAACTGAGAACTCCTTTATATTGTCAGGTTGTCCTGAGCTACTACGAACAATGTTGGATTTAGAGTTCCAAATTCATCTATCTATATAGAAGAAAGCAGAGGAAACCTAAATATATAAACTGCTACTGTAGACGAACGCTTCAACCTAGAAGAACAAAATTTGGTGAGCCAAGTGGGATTTGTGTACTGATCATTACCACAAAGTATCATCAAGATTGGGTGAAAAAGTGTTTGCTCGTATTTCGGAAACTCGTTAATTCTTAGAAGCTTGGCAACCTATCTCAATGAAAGTGCTTTTCCACAAACTGTGCCTAAGGCTACTTGAAGAGGAAACAAACCATAGAGACAAAACTGAGAACTCCTTTATTTTGTCAAGTTTCAAAGAGCTACTACAAACCATGTTGGATTTAGAGTTCCAAATTCATCTATCTATATAGGAGAGAACAGAAGGAAACCTAAATATAAAAACTGCTACTGTACACGAACGCTTCAACCTAGAAGAACAAAATTTCGTGAGCCAAGTGGGATTTGTGTACTAATCATTACCACCAAGTATCATCAAGATCGGGTGAAAAAATATTTGCTGGTACTTCGGAAACTCGTTAATTCTTAGAAGCTTGGCAACCCCTCTCAATGAAAGTGCTTTTAAACAATCTGTGCTGAAGGCTACTTGAAGAGGAAACAAACCATAGAGACAAAACTGAGAACTCCTTTATTTGTAAAGTTTCAAAGAGCTACTACAAACCATGTTGGATTTAGTGTTCCAACTTCATCTATCTATATAGGGGAGAACAGTGGGAAAACTAAATATAAAAACTACTACTGTAGATGAACGCTTCAACCTAGAAGAACAAAATTTGGTGAGCCAAGTGGGATTTGTTTACTGATCATTAGCACCAAGTATCATCAAGATTGGGTAAAAAAGTGTTTGCTCGTATTTCGGAAACTCGTTAATTCTTAGAAGCTTGGCAACCCATCTCAATGAAAGTGCTTTTCCACAAACTGTGCCTAAGGCTACTTGAAGGGGAAACAAACCATAGAGACAAAACTGAGAACTCCTTTATATTGTCAAGTTTCAAAGAGCTACTACAAACCAAGTTGATTTAGAGTTCCAAATTCATCTATCTATATAGGAGAGAACAGAAGGAAACCTAAATATAAAAACTGCTACTGTACAGGAACGCTTCAACCTAGAAGAACAAAACTTCGTGAGCCAAGTGGGATTTGTGTACTAATCATTACCACCAAGTATCATCAAGATCGGGTGAAAAAATATTTATGGTATTTCGGAAACTCGTTAATTCTTAGAAGCTTGGCAACCCCTCTTAATGAAAGTGCTTTTACACAGTCTGTGCTTAGGGCTACTTAGCGGAAACAAACCATACAGACAAAACTGAGAACTCCTTTATTTTGTCATGTTTCAAAGAGCTACTACAAACCATGTTGGATTTAGAGTTCCAAATTCATCTATCTACATAGGAGAGAACAGAAGGAAACCTAAATATAAAAACTGCTACTGTAGACGAACGCTTCAACCTAGAAGAACAAAATTTGGTGACCCAAGTGGGATTTGTGTACTGATCATTACCACCAAGTATCATCAAGATCGGGTGAAAAAATATTTCCTGGTATTTCGGAAACTCGTTAATTCTTAGAAGCTTGGAAACTTCTCTCAATGAAAGTGCTTTTCCACATTCTGTGCTGAAAGGCTACATGAAGAGGAAACAAACCATCGAGACAAAACTAAGAACTCCTTTATTTTGTCAAGTTTCAAAGAGCTACTACAAACCATATTGGATTTAGTGTTCCAAATTCATCTATCTATATAGGAGAGAATAGAGGGAAAACTAAATATAAAAACTACTACTGTAGATGAACGCTTCAACCTAGAAGAACAAAATTTGGTAAGCCAAGTGGGATTTGTGTACTGATCATTACCACCAAGTATCATCAAGATTGGGTGAAAAATATTTGCTGGTGTTTGGAAAATCGTTAATTCTTAGAAGCTTGGCAACCCCTCTCGATGAAAGTGCTTTTCCACAGTCTGTGCCTAGGGCTATGAAGAGGAAACAAACCATAGAGACAAAACTGATAACTCCATTATATTGTCAGGTTTCCAAGAGCTACTAAGAACCATGTTGGATTTAGAGTTCCAAATTCATCTATCTATATAGGAGAGAACAGAAGGAAACCTAAATATAAAAACTGCTACTGTAGATGAACGCTTCAACCTAGAAGAACAAAATTTGGTTAGCCAAGTGAAATTTGTGTACCGATCATTACCACCAAGTATTATCAAGATTGGGTGAAAAAAATATTTGCTGGTATTTCGGAAACTCGTTAATTCTTAGAAGCTTGGCAACCCGTCTCAATGAAAGTGCTTTTCCACAGTCTTTGCCTAGGGCTACGTGAAGAGGAAACAAACCATAGACACAAAACTAAGAACTCCTTTATTTTTTCAAGTTTCAAAGAGCTACTACGAACCATGTTGGATTTAGATTTAGAAAATTTATCTATCTATATAGGAGAGAACAGAGGAAAACCTAAATATAAAAACTGCTACTGTAGACGAACGCGTCAACCTAGAAGAACAAAATTTGGTTAGCCAATTGGGATTTGAGTGCTGATCATTACCACCAAGTATCATCAAGATTGGGTGAAAAAATATTTGCAGGTATTTCGGAAACTCTTTAATTCTTGGAAGCTTGGCAACCCCTCTCAATGAAATTGGTTTTCCATAGTCTGTGCCTAGGGCTACTGGAAGAGGAAACAAACCATAGAGACAAAACTGAGAACTCCTTTATTTTGTTAAGTTTCAAAGAGCTACTACGGACCATGATGGATTTAGAGTTCCAAATACATCTATCTATATAGGAGAAAAGAGGGGATCCTAAATATATAATCTGCTACTATAGACGAACGCTTCAACCTAGAAGAACAAAATTTGGTGAGCCAAATGAGACTTGTGTACTGATCATTACCACCAAGTATCATCAAGATTGGGTGAAAAAAATATTTGCTGGTATTTCGGAAACTCGTTAATTCTTAGAAGCTTGGCAACCCCTCTCAATGAAAGTGCTTTTCCACAGTCTGAGCCTAGGGCTACGTGAAGAGGAAACAAACCATAGAAACAAAACGAAGACCTCCTTTATTTTGTAAAGTTTCAAAGAGCTACTACAAACCTTGTTGGATATAGATTTTCAAATTCATCTATCTATATAGGAGAGAACAGAGGGAAAACTAAATATAAAAACTGCTACTGTAGACGAACGCTTCAACCTAGAAGAACAAAATTTGGTGAGCCAAGTGGGATTTGTGTACTGATCATTAGCACCAAGTATCATCAAGATTCGGTGAAAAATATTTGCTGGTATTTGGGAAACTCATTAATTCTTAGAAGCTTGGCAACCCCTCTCAATGAAAGTGCTTTTCCACAGTCTGTGCCTAGGGCTAGGAAGAGGAAACAAACCATAGAGACAAAACTGAGAACTCCTTTATATTGTCAGGTTGTCCTGAGCTACTACGAACAATGTTGGATTTAGAGTTCCAAATTCATCTATCTATATAGAAGAAAGCAGAGGAAACCTAAATATATAAACTGCTACTGTAGACGAACGCTTCAACCTAGAAGAACAAAATTTGGTGAGCCAAGTGGGATTTGTGTACTGATCATTACCACAAAGTATCATCAAGATTGGGTGAAAAAGTGTTTGCTCGTATTTCGGAAACTCGTTAATTCTTAGAAGCTTGGCAACCCCTCTCAATGAAAGTGCTTTTCCACAAACTGTGCCTAAGGCTACTTGAAGAGGAAACAAACCATAGAGACAAAACTGAGAACTCCTTTATTTTGTCAAGTTTCAAAGAGCTACTACAAACCATGTTGGATTTAGAGTTCCAAATTCATCTATCTATATAGGAGAGAACAGAAGGAAACCTAAATATAAAAACTGCTACTGTACACGAACGCTTCAACCTAGAAGAACAAAATTTCGTGAGCCAAGTGGGATTTGTGTACTAATCATTACCACCAAGTATCATCAAGATCGGGTGAAAAAATATTTGCTGGTATTTCGGAAACTCGTTAATTCTTAGAAGCTTGGCAAACCCTCTCAATGAAAGTGCTTTTAAACAATCTGTGCTGAAGGCTACTTGAAGAGGAAACAAACCATAGAGACAAAACTGAGAACTCCTTTATTTTGTAAAGTTTCAAAGAGCTACTACAAACCATGTTGGATTTAGTGTTCCAACTTCATCTATCTATATAGGGGAGAACAGTGGGAAAACTAAATATAAAAACTACTACTGTAGATGAACGCTTCAACCTAGAAGAACAAAATTTGGTGAGCCAAGTGGGATTTGTTTACTGATCATTAGCACCAAGTATCATCAAGATTGGGTAAAAAAGTGTTTGCTCGTATTTCGGAAACCCGTTAATTCTTAGAAGCTTGGCAACCCATCTCAATGAAAGTGCTTTTCCACAAACTGTGCCTAAGGCTACTTGAAGAGGAAACAAACCATAGAGACAAAACTGAGAACTCCTTTATATTGTCAAGTTTCAAAGAGCTACTACAAACCAAGTTGGATTTAGAGTTCCAAATTCATCTATCTATATAGGAGAGAACAGAAGGAAACCTAAATATAAAAACTGCTACTGTACAGGAACGCTTCAACCTAGAAGAACAAAACTTCGTGAGCCAAGTGGGATTTGTGTACTAATCATTACCACCAAGTATCATCAAGATCGGGTGAAAAAATATTTATGGTATTTCGGAAACTCGTTAATTCTTAGAAGCTTGGCAACCCCTCTTAATGAAAGTGCTTTTACACAGTCTGTGCTTAGGGCTACTTAGCGGAAACAAACCATACAGACAAAACTGAGAACTCCTTTATTTTGTCATGTTTCAAAGAGCTACTACAAACCATGTTGGATTTAGAGTTCCAAATTCATCTATCTACATAGGAGAGAACAGAAGGAAACCTAAATATAAAAACTGCTACTGTAGACGAACGCTTCAACCTAGAAGAACAAAATTTGGTGAGCCAAGTGGGATTTGTGTACTGATCATTACCACCAAGTATCATCAAGATCGGGTGAAAAAATATTTCCTGGTATTTCGGAAACTCGTTAATTCTTAGAAGCTTGGAAACTTCTCTCAATGAAAGTGCTTTTCCACAGTCTGTGCTGAAAGGCTACATGAAGAGGAAACAAACCATCGAGACAAAACTGAGAACTCCTTTATTTTGTCAAGTTTCAAAGAGCTACTACAAACCATATTGGATTTAGTGTTCCAAATTCATCTATCTATATAGGAGAGAACAGAGGGAAAACTAAATATAAAAACTACTACTGTAGATGAACGCTTCAACCTAGAAGAACAAAATTTGGTAAGCCAAGTGGGATTTGTGTACTGATCATTACCACCAAGTATCATCAAGATTGGGTGAAAAATATTTGCTGTGTTTGGGAAAATCGTTAATTGTTAGAAGCTTGGCAACCCCTCTCGATGAAAGTGCTTTTCCACAGTCTGTGCCTAGGGCTATGAAGAGGAAACAAACCATAGAGACAAAACTGATAACTCCATTATATTGTCAGGTTTCCAAGAGCTACTACGAACCATGTTGGATTTAGAGATCCAAATTCATCTATCTATATAGGAGAGAACAGAGGGAAACCTAAATATAAAAACTGCTACTGTAGATGAACGCTTCAACCTAGAAGAACAAAATTTGGTTAGCCAAGTGAAATTTGTGTACCGATCATTACCACTAAGTATTATCAAGATTGGGTGAAAAAAATATCTGCTGGTATTTCGGAAACTCGTTAATTCTTAGAAGCTTGGCAACCCGTCTCAATGAAAGTGCTTTTCCACAGTCTTTGCCTAGGGCTACGTGAAGAGGAAACAAACCATAGAAACAAAACTAAGAACTCCTTTATTTTTTCAAGTTTCAAAGAGCTACTACGAACCATGTTGGATTTAGATTTCCAAATTTATCTATCTATATAGGAGAGAACAGAGGAAAACCTAAATATAAAAACTGCTACTGTAGACGAACGCGTCAACCTAGAAGAACAAAATTTGGTGAGCCAATTGGGATTTGAGTGCTGATCATTACCACCAAGTATCATCAAGATTGGGTGAAAAAATATTTGCAGGTATTTCGGAAACTCTTTAATTCTTGGAAGCTTGGCAACCCCTCTCAATGAAATTGGTTTTCCACAGTCTGTGCCTAGAGCTACTGGAAGAGGAAACAAACCATAGAGACAAAACTGAGAACTCCTTTATTTTGTCAAGTTTCAAAGAGCTACTACGAACCATGATGGATTTAGAGTTCCAAATACATCTGTCTATATAGGAGAGAAGAGGGGATCCTAAATATATAATCTGCTACTATAGACGAACGCTTCAACCTAGAAGAACAAAATTTGGTGAGCTAAATGAGACTTGTGTACTGATCATTACCACCAAGTATCATCAAGATTGGGTGAAAAAAATATTTGCTGGTATTTCGGAAACTCGTTAATTCTTAGAAGCTTGGCAACCCCTCTCAATGAAAGTGCTTTTCCACAGTCTGAGCCTAGGGCTACGTGAAGAGGAAACAAACCATAGAGAAAAAACTAAGACCTCCTTTATTTTGTAAAGTTTCAAAGAGCTACTATAAACCTTGTTGGATATAGATTTTCAAATTCATCTATCTATATAGGAGAGAACAGAGGGAAAACTAAATATAAAAACTGCTACTGTAGAAGAACGCTTCAACCTAGAAGAACAAAATTTGGTGAGCCAAGTGGGATTTGTGTACTGATCATTAGCACCAAGTATCATCAAGATTCGGTGAAAAATATTTGCTGGTATTTGGGAAATCATTAATTCTTAGAAGCTTGGCAACCCCTCTCAATGAAAGTGCTTTTCCACAGTCTGTGCCTAGGGCTAGGAAGAGGAAACAAACCATAGAGACAAAACTGAGAACTCCTTTATATTGTCAGGTTGTCCTGAGCTACTACGAACCATGTTGGATTTAGAGTTCCAAATTCATCTATCTATATAGAAGAAAGTAGAGGAAACCAAAATATATAAACTGCTACTGTAGACGAACGCTTCAACCTAGAAGAACAAAATTTCGTGAGCCAAGTGGGATTTGTGTACTAATCATTACCACCAAGTATCATCAAGATCGGGTGAAAAAATATTTGCTGGTATTTCGGAAACTCGTTAATTCTTAGAAGCTTGGCAACCCCTCTCAATGAAAGTGCTTTTAAACAATCTGTGCTGAAGGCTACTTGAAGAGGAAACAAACCATAGAGACAAAACTGAGAACTCCTTTATTTTGTAAAGTTTCAAAGAGCTACTACAAACCATGTTGGATTTAGTGTTCCAACTTCATCTATCTATATAGGGGAGAACAGTGGGAAAACTAAATATAAAAACTACTACTGTAGATGAACGCTTCAACCTAGAAGAACAAAATTTGGTGAGCCAAGTGGGATTTGTTTACTGATCATTAGCACCAAGTATCATCAAGATTGGGTAAAAAAGTGTTTGCTCGTATTTCGGAAACTCGTTAATTCTTAGAAGCTTGGCAACCCATCTCAATGAAAGTGCTTTTCCACAAACTGTGCCTAAGGCTACTTGAAGAGGAAACAAACCATAGAGACAAAACTGAGAACTCCTTTATATTGTCAAGTTTCAAAGAGCTACTACAAACCAAGTTGGATTTAGAGTTCCAAATTCATCTATCTATATAGGAGAGAACAGAAGGAAACCTAAATATAAAAACTGCTACTGTACAGGAACGCTTCAACCTAGAAGAACAAAACTTCGTGAGCCAAGTGGGATTTGTGTACTAATCATTACCACCAAGTATCATCAAGATCGGGTGAAAAAATATTTATGGTATTTCGGAAACTCGTTAATTCTTAGAAGCTTGGCAACCCCTCTTAATGAAAGTGCTTTTACACAGTCTGTGCTTAGGGCTACTTAGCGGAAACAAACCATACAGACAAAACTGAGAACTCCTTTATTTTGTCATGTTTCAAAGAGCTACTACAAACCATGTTGGATTTAGAGTTCCAAATTCATCTATCTACATAGGAGAGAACAGAAGGAAACCTAAATATAAAAACTGCTACTGTAGACGAACGCTTCAACCTAGAAGAACAAAATTTGGTGAGCCAAGTGGGATTTGTGTACTGATCATTACCACCAAGTATCATCAAGATCGGGTGAAAAAATATTTCCTGGTATTTCGGAAACTCGTTAATTCTTAGAAGCTTGGAAACTTCTCTCAATGAAAGTGCTTTTCCACAGTCTGTGCTGAAAGGCTACATGAAGAGGAAACAAACCATCGAGACAAAACTGAGAACTCCTTTATTTTGTCAAGTTTCAAAGAGCTACTACAAACCATATTGGATTTAGTGTTCCAAATTCATCTATCTATATAGGAGAGAAAAGAGGGAAAACTAAATATAAAAACTACTACTGTAGATGAACGCTTCAACCTAGAAGAACAAAATTTGGTAAGCCAAGTGGGATTTGTGTACTGATCATTACCACCAAGTATCATCAAGATTGGGTGAAAAATATTTGCTGTGTTTGGGAAAATCGTTAATTGTTAGAAGCTTGGCAACCCCTCTCGATGAAAGTGCTTTTCCACAGTCTGTGCCTAGGGCTATGAAGAGGAAACAAACCATAGAGACAAAACTGATAACTCCATTATATTGTCAGGTTTCCAAGAGCTACTACGAACCATGTTGGATTTAGAGATCCAAATTCATCTATCTATATAGGAGAGAACAGAGGGAAACCTAAATATAAAAACTGCTACTGTAGATGAACGCTTCAACCTAGAAGAACAAAATTTGGTTAGCCAAGTGAAATTTGTGTACCGATCATTACCACTAAGTATTATCAAGATTGGGTGAAAAAAATATCTGCTGGTATTTCGGAAACTCGTTAATTCTTAGAAGCTTGGCAACCCGTCTCAATGAAAGTGCTTTTCCACAGTCTTTGCCTAGGGCTACGTGAAGAGGAAACAAACCATAGAAACAAAACTAAGAACTCCTTTATTTTTTCAAGTTTCAAAGAGCTACTACGAACCATGTTGGATTTAGATTTCCAAATTTATCTATCTATATAGGAGAGAACAGAGGAAAACCTAAATATAAAAACTGCTACTGTAGACGAACGCGTCAACCTAGAAGAACAAAATTTGGTGAGCCAATTGGGATTTGAGTGCTGATCATTACCACCAAGTATCATCAAGATTGGGTGAAAAAATATTTGCAGGTATTTCGGAAACTCTTTAATTCTTGGAAGCTTGGCAACCCCTCTCAATGAAATTGGTTTTCCACAGTCTGTGCCTAGAGCTACTGGAAGAGGAAACAAACCATAGAGACAAAACTGAGAACTCCTTTATTTTGTCAAGTTTCAAAGAGCTACTACGAACCATGATGGATTTAGAGTTCCAAATACATCTATCTATATAGGAGAGAAGAGGGGATCCTAAATATATAATCTGCTACTATAGACGAATGCTTCAACCTAGAAGAACAAAATTTGGTGAGCTAAATGAGACTTGTGTACTGATCATTACCACCAAGTATCATCAAGATTGGGTGAAAAAAATATTTGCTGGTATTTCGGAAACTCGTTAATTCTTAGAAGCTTGGCAACCCCTCTCAATGAAAGTGCTTTTCCACAGTCTGAGCCTAGGGCTACGTGAAGAGGAAACAAACCATAGAGACAAAACTAAGACCTCCTTTATTTTGTAAAGTTTCAAAGAGCTACTATAAACCTTGTTGGATATAGATTTTCAAATTCATCTATCTATATAGGAGAGAACAGAGGGAAAACTAAATATAAAAACTGCTACTGTAGAAGAACGCTTCAACCTAGAAGAACAAAATTTGGTGAGCCAAGTGGGATTTGTGTACTGATCATTAGCACCAAGTATCATCAAGATTCGGTGAAAAATATTTGCTGGTATTTGGGAAATCATTAATTCTTAGAAGCTTGGCAACCCCTCTCAATGAAAGTGCTTTTCCACAGTCTGTGCCTAGGGCTAGGAAGAGGAAACAAACCATAGAGACAAAACTGAGAACTCCTTTATATTGTCAGGTTGTCCTGAGCTACTACGAACCATGTTGGATTTAGAGTTCCAAATTCATCTATCTATATAGAAGAAAGTAGAGGAAACCTAAATATATAAACTGCTACTGTAGACGAACGCTTCAACCTAGAAGAACAAAATTTCGTGAGCCAAGTGGGATTTGTGTACTAATCATTACCACCAAGTATCATCAAGATCGGGTGAAAAAATATTTGCTGGTATTTCGGAAACTCGTTAATTCTTAGAAGCTTGGCAACCCCTCTCAATGAAAGTGCTTTTAA
The DNA here is from genome assembly GCF_048772815.1 of Callospermophilus lateralis. NCBI lineage: Eukaryota > Metazoa > Chordata > Mammalia > Rodentia > Sciuridae > Callospermophilus > Callospermophilus lateralis. The sequence continues at coordinate 34,887 of NW_027516890.1, forward strand.
ACAATCTGTGCTGAAGGCTACTTGAAGAGGAAACAAACCATAGAGACAAAACTGAGAACTCCTTTATTTTGTAAAGTTTCAAAGAGCTACTACAAACCATGTTGGATTTAGTGTTCCAACTTCATCTATCTATATAGGGGAGAACAGTGGGAAAACTAAATATAAAAACTACTACTGTAGATGAACGCTTCAACCTAGAAGAACAAAATTTGGTGAGCCAAGTGGGATTTGTGTACTGATCATTACCACCAAGTATCATCAAGATTGGGTGAAAAAATATTTACTGGTTTCGGAAACTCGTTAATTCTTAGAAGCTTGGCAACCCATCTCAATGAAAGTGCTTTTCCACAAACTGTGCCTAAGGCTACTTGAAGAGGAAACAAACCATAGAGACAAAACTGAGAACTCCTTTATATTGTCAAGTTTCAAAGAGCTACTACAAACCAAGTTGGATTTAGAGTTCCAAATTCATCTATCTATATAGGAGAGAACAGAAGGAAACCTAAATATAAAAAATGCTACTGTACAGGAACGCTTCAACCTAGAAGAACAAAACTTCGTGAGCCAAGTGGGATTTGTGTACTAATCATTACCACCAAGTATCATCAAGATCGGGTGAAAAAATATTTATGGTATTTCGGAAACTCGTTAATTCTTAGAAGCTTGGCAACCCCTCTTAATGAAAGTGCTTTTACACAGTCTGTGCTTAGGGCTACTTAGCGGAAACAAACCATACAGACAAAACTGAGAACTCCTTTATTTTGTCATGTTTCAAAGAGCTACTACAAACCATGTTGGATTTAGAGTTCCAAATTCATCTATCTACATAGGAGAGAACAGAAGGAAACCTAAATATAAAAACTGCTAATGTACACGAACGCTTCAACCTAGAAGAACAAAATTACGTGAGCCAAGTTGGATTTGTGTACTAATCATTACCACCAAGTATCATCAAGATCGGGTGAAAAAATATTTGCTGGTATTTCGGGAAGTCGTTAATTCTTAGAAGGTTGGCAACCCCTCTCAATGAAAGTGCTTTTCCACAGTCTGTGATTAGGGCTACTTGAAGAGGAAACAAATCATAGAGACAAAACTGAGAACTCCTTTATTTTGTAAATTTTCAAAGAGCTACTACAAACCATGTTGGATTTAGTGTTCCAAATTCATCTATCTATATAGGAGAGAACAGAGGGAAAACTAAATATAAAAACTACTACTGTAGATGAACGCTTCAACCTAGAAGAACACAATTTGGTGAGCCAAGTGGGATTTGTGTACTGATCATTACCACCAAGTATCATCAAGATTAGGTGAAAAATATTTGCTGGTATTTGGGAAACTCTTAAATTCTTAGAATCTTGGCAACCCCTCTCGATGAAAGTGCTTTTCCACACTCTGGGCCTAGGGCTATGAAGGAAACAAACCATAGAGACAAAACTGAGAACTCCTTTATATTGTCAAGTTTCCAAGAGCTACTACGAACCATGTTGGATTTAGAGTTCCAAATTCATCTATCTATATAGGAGAGAACAGAGGAAAACCTAAATATAAAAACTGCTACTGTAGACGAACGCTTCAACCTAGAAGAACAAAATTTGGTGAGCCAAGTGGGATTTGTGTACTGATCATTACCACCAAGTATCATCAAGATTGGGTGAAAAAATATTTGCTGGAATTTTGGAAACTCGTTAATTCTTAGAAGCTTGGCAACCCCTCTCGATGAAAGTGATTTTCCACAGTCTGTGCTTAGGGCTACTTGAAGAGGAAACAAACCATAGAGACAAATCTGAGAACTCCTTTATTTTGTCAAGTTTCAAAGAGCTACTACAAACCATGTTGGATTTAGAGTTACAAATTCATCTATCTACATAGGAGAGAACAGAAGGAAACAAAATATAAAAACTGCTAATGTACACGAACGCTTCAACCTAGAAGAACAAAATTTCGTGAGCCAAGTGGGATTGGTGTACTAATCATTACCACCAAGTATCATCAAGATCGGGTGAAAAAATATTTGCTGGTATTTCGGAAACTCGTTAATTCTTAGAAGCTTGGCACCCCCTCTCAAGGAAAGTGCTTTTCCACAGTCTGTGCTTAAGGCTACTTGAAAAGGAAACAAACCATAGAGACAATACTGAGAACTCTTTTATTTTGTAAATTTTCAAACAGCTACTACAAACAATGTTGGATTTAGAGTTCCAAATTCATCTATCTATATATGAGAGAACAGAGGGAAACCTAAATATAAAAACTGCTACTGTAGACGAACGCTTCAACCTAGAAGAACAAAATTTGGTGAGCCAAGTGGGATTTGTTTACTGATCATTAGCACCAAGTATCATCAAGATTGGGTAAAAAAGTGTTTGCTCGTATTTCGGAAACTCGTTAATTCTTAGAAGTTGGCAACCCATCTCAATGAAAGTGCTTTTCCACAAACTGTGCCTAAGGCTACTTGAAGAGGAAACAAACCATAGAGACAAAACTGAGAACTCCTTTATATTGTCAAGTTTCAAAGAGCTACTACAAACCAAGTTGGATTTAGAGTTCCAAATTCATCTATCTATATAGGAGAGAACAGAAGGAAACCTAAATATAAAAACTGCTACTGTACAGGAACGCTTCAACCTAGAAGAACAAAACTTCGTGAGCCAAGTGGGATTTGTGTACTAATCATTACCACCAAGTATCATCAAGATCGGGTGAAAAAATATTTATGGTATTTCGGAAACTCGTTAATTCTTAGAAGCTTGGCAACCCCTCTCAATGAAACTGCTTTTCCACAGTCTGTGCTTAGGGCTACTTGAAGAGGAAACAAACCATAGAGACAAAACTGAGAACTCCTTTATTTTGTAAATTTTCAAAGAGCTACTACAAACCATGTTGGATTTAGAGTTCCAAATTCATCTATCTATATAGGAGAGAACAGAGGGAAAACTAAATATAAAAACTACTACTGTAGATGAACGCTTCAACCTAGAAGAACAAAATTGGTGAGCCAAGTGGGATTTGTGTACTGATCATTACCACCAAGTATCATCAAGATTGGGTGAAAAAATATTTGCTGGAATTTTGGAAACTCGTTAATTCTTAGAAGCTTGGCAACCCCTCTCGATGAAAGTGATTTTCCACAGTCTGTGCTTAGGGCTACTTGAAGAGGAAACAAACCATAGAGACAAAACTGAGAACTCCTTTATTTTTTCAAGTTTCAAAGAGCTACTACAAACCATGTTGGATTTAGAGTTCCAAATTCATCTATCTACATAGGAGAGAACAGAAGGAAACAAAATATAAAAACTGCTAATCTACACGAACGCTTCAACCTAGAAGAACAAAATTTCGTGAGCCAAGTGGGATTTGTGTACTAATCATTACCACCAAGTATCATCAAGATCGGGTGAAAAAATATTTGCTGGTATTTCGGAAACTCGTTAATTCTTAGAAGCTTGGCAACCCCTCTCAAGGAAAGTGCTTTTCCATAGTCTGTGATTAGGGCTACTGAAAAGGAAACAAACCATAGAGACAAAACTGAGAACTCCTTTATTTTGTAAATTCTCAAAGAGCTACTACAAACCATGTTGGATTTAGAGTTCCAAATTCATCTATCTATATAGGAGAGAACAGAGGGAAAACTAAATATAAAAACTGTTACTGTAGATGAACGCTTCAACCTAGAAGAACAAAATTTGGTAAGCCAAGTGGGATTTGTGTACTGATAATTACCACCAAGTATCATCAAGATTGGGTGAAAAATATTTGCTGGTGTTTGGGAAAATCTTTAATTCTTAGAAGGTTTGCAACCCCTCTCGATGAAATTGCTTTTCCACATTCTGTGCCTAGGGCTATGAAGAGGAAACAAACCATAGAGACAAAACTGAGAACTCCTTTATATTGTCAGGTTTCCAAGAGCTACTACGAACCATGTTGGATTTAGTGTTCCAAATTCATCTATCTATATAGGAGAGAGCAGAGGGAAACATAAATATAAAAACTGCTACTGTAGACGAAAGCTTCAACCTAGAAGAACAAAATTTGGTGAGCCAAGTGGGATTTGTGTACTGATCATTACCACCAAGTATCATCAAGATTGGGTAAAAAAATATTTGCTGGTATTTGGGAAACTCATTAATTCTTAGAAGCTTGGCAACCCCTCTCAATGAAAGTGATTTTCCACAGTCTGTGCCTAAGGCTAGGAAGAGGAAACAAACCATAGAGACAAAACTGAAAACTCCATTATATTGTCAGGTTTAAAAGAGCTACTACGAACCATGTTGGATTTAGAGTTCCAAATTCATCTATCTATATAGGAGAGAACAGAGGGAAACCTAAATATAAAAACTGCTACTGTAGACGAACGCTTCAACCTAGAAGAACAAAATTTGGTGAGCAAAGTGGAATTTGTGTGCTGATCATTACCACCAAGTATCATCAAGATTGGGTGAAAAAAAATTTGCTGGTATTTCAGAAACTCGTTAATTCTTAGAAGCTTGGCAACCCCTCTCAATGAAAGTGCTTTTCCACAGTCTGTGCTTAGGGCTACTTAGCGGAAACAAACCATACAGACAAAACTGAGAACTCCTTTATTTTGTCAAGTTTCAAAGAGCTACTACAAACCATGTTGGATTTAGAGTTCCAAATTCATCTATCTACATAGGAGAGAACAGAAGGAAACCTAAATATAAAAACTGCTACTGTAGACGAACGCTTCAACCTAGAAGAACAAAATTTGGTGAGCCAAGTGGGATTTGTGTACTGATCATTACCACCAAGTATCATCAAGATCGGTTGAAAAAATATTTCCTGGTATTTCGGAAACTCGTTAATTCTTAGAAGCTTGGAAACTTCTCTCAATGAAAGTGCTTTTCCACAGTCTGTGCTGAAAGGCTACATGAAGAGGAAACAAACCATCGAGACAAAACTGAGAACTCCTTTATTTTGTCAAGTTTCAAAGAGCTACTACAAACCATATTGGATTTAGTGTTCCAAATTCATCTATCTATATAGGAGAGAACAGAGGGAAAACTAAATATAAAAACTACTACTGTAGATGAACGCTTCAACCTAGAAGAACAAAATTTGGTAAGCCAAGTGGGATTTGTGTACTGATCATTACCACCAAGTATCATCAAGATTGGGTGAAAAATATTTGCTGGTGTTTGGGAAAATCGTTAATTCTTAGAAGCTTGGCAACCCCTCTCGATGAAAGTACTTTTCCACAGTCTGTGCCTAGGGCTATGAAGAGGAAACAAACCATAGAGACAAAACTGATAACTCCATTATATTGTCAGGTTTCCAAGAGCTACTACGAACCATGTTGGATTTAGAGTTCCAAATTCATCTATCTATATAGGAGAGAACAGAGGGAAACCTAAATATAAAAACTGCTACTGTAGATGAACGCTTCAACCTAGAAGAACAAAATTTGGTTAGCCAAGTGAAATTTGTGTACCGATCATTACCACCAAGTATTATCAAGATTGGGTGAAAAAAATATTTGCTGGTATTTCGGAAACTCGTTAATTCTTAGAAGCTTGGCAACCCGTCTCAATGAAAGTGCTTTTCCACAGTCTGTGCCTAGGGCTACGTGAAGAGGAAACAAACCATAGACACAAAACTAAGAACTCCTTTATTTTTTCAAGTTTCAAAGAGCCTCTACGAACCATGTTGGATTTAGATTTCCAAATTCATCTATCTATATAGGAGAGAACAGAGGAAAACCTAAATATAAAAACTGCTACTGTAGACGAACGCGTCAACCTAGAAGAACAAAATTTGGTGAGCCAATTGGGATTTGAGTGCTGATCATTACCACCAAGTATCATCAAGATTGGGTGAAAAAATATTTGCAGGTATTTCGGAAACTCTTTAATTCTTGGAAGCTTGGCAACCCCTCTCAATGAAATTGGTTTTCCACAGTCTGTGCCTAGGGCTACTGGAAGAGGAAACAAACCATAGAGACAAAACTGAGAACTCCTTTATTTTGTCAAGTTTCAAAGAGCTACTACGAACCATGATGGATTTAGAGTTCCAAATACATCTATCTATATAGGAGAGAAGAGGGGATCCTAAATATATAATCTGCTACTATAGACGAACCCTTCAACCTAGAAGAACAAAATTTGGTGAACCAAATGAGACTTGTGTACTGATCATTACCACCAAGTATCATCAAGATTGAGTGAAAAAAATATTTGCTGGTATTTCGGAAACTCGTTAATTCTTAGAAGCTTGGCAACCCCTCTCAATGAAAGTGATTTTCCACAGTCTGAGCCTAGGGCTACGTGAAGAGGAAACAAACCAGAGAGACAAAACTAAGACCTCCTTTATTTTGTAAAGTTTCAAAGAGCTACTACAAACCTTGTTGGATATAGATTTTCAAATTCATCTATCTATATAGGAGAGAACAGAGGGAAAACTAAATATAAAAACTGCTACTGTAGACGAACGCTTCAACCTAGAAGAACAAAATTTGGTGAGCCAAGTGGGATTTGTGTACTGATCATTAGCACCAAGTATCATCAAGATTGGGTGAAAAATATTTGCTGGTATTTGGGAAACTCATTAATTCTTAGAAGCTTGGCAATCCCTCTCAATGAAAGTGCTTTTCCACAGTCTGTGCCTAGGGCTAGGAAGAGGAAACAAACCATAGAGACAAAACTGAGAACTCCTTTATATTGTCAGGTTGTCCTGAGCTACTACAAACCATCTTGGATTTAGGGTTCCAAATTCATCTATCTATATAGGAGAGAACAGTGGGAAAACTAAATATAAAAACTACTACTGTAGATGAACGCTTCAACCTAGAAGAACAAAATTTGGTGAGCCAAGTGGGATTTGTGTACTGATCATTACCACCAAGTATCATCAAGATTGGGTGAAAAATATTTGCTAGTATTTGGGAAACTCGTTAATTCTTAGAAGCTTGGCAACCCCTCTCAATGAAAGTGCTTTTAAACAGTCTGTGCTGAAGGCTACTTGAAGAGGAAACAAACAATAGAGACAAAACTGAGAACTCCTTTTTTTTGTCAAGTTTCAAAGAGCTACTACAAACCATGTTGGATTTAGAGTTCCAACTTCATCTATCTATATAGGGGAGAACAGTGGGAAAACTAAATATAAAAACTACTACTGTAGATGAACGCTTCAACCGAGAAGAACAAAATTTGGTGAGCCAAGTGGGATTTGTGTACCGATCATTACCACCAAGTATCATCAAGATTGGGTGAAAAATATTTGCTGGTATTTGGAAAACTCGTTAATTCTTAGAAGCTTGGCAACCCCTATCGATGAAAGTGCTTTTCCACAGTCTGTGCTTAGGGCTACTTGAAGAGGAAACAAACCATAGAGACACAACTGAGAACTCCTTTATTTTGTCAAGTTTCAAAGAGCTACTACAAACCATGTTGGATTTAGATTTCCTAATTCATCTATCTATATAGGAGAGAACAGAAGGAAACCTAAATATAAAAAGTGCTAATGTACACGAACGCTTCAACCTAGAAGAACAAAATTACGTGAGCCAAGTGGGATTTGTGTACTAATCATTACCACCAAGTATCATCAAGATCGGGTGAAAAAATATTTGCTGGTATTTCGGGAAGTCGTTAATTCTTAGAAGGTTGGCAACCCCTCTCAATGAAAGTGCTTTTCCACAGTCTGTGCCTAAGGCTACTTGAAGAGGATACAAACCAGAGAGACAAAACTGAGACCTCCTTTATTTTGTCAAGTTTCAAAGAGCTACTACAAACCATGTTGGATTTAGACTTCCAAATTCATCTGTCCATATAGGAGAGAACAGAAGGAAACCTAAATATAAAAACTGCTACTGTACACGAACGCTTCAACCTAGAAGAACAAAATTTCGTGAGCCAAGTGAGATATGTGGACTAATCATTACCACCAAGTATCATCAAGATCGGGTGAAAAAATATTTGCTGGTATTTCAGAAACTCGTTAATTCTTAGAAGCTTGGCAACCCCTCTCGATGAGAGTGCTTTTCCACACTCTGTGCCTAGGGCTACTTGAAGAGGAAACAAACCATAGAGACAAAAGTGAGAACTCGTGTATTTGTCAAGATTCAAAGAGCTAATACGAACCATGTTGGATTTAGAGTTCCAAATTCATCTATCTATATAGGAGAGAGCAGAGGGAAACCTAAATATAAAAACTGCTACTGTAGACAAACGCTTCAACCTAGAAGAACAAAATTCGGTGATCAAGTGGGATTTGTGTACTGATCATTACCACCAAGTATCATCAAGATTGGTTAAAAATATATTTGCTGGTATTTCGGAAACTCGTTAATTCTTTGAAGGTTGGCAACCCTTCTCAATGAAAGTGCTTTTCCACAGTCTGTGCCTAGGGCTACTTGAAGAGGAAACAAACCGTAGAGACAAAACTGAGAACTCCTTTATTTTGTCAAGTTTCAAAGAGCTACTAGAACTATGTTGGATTTAGAGTTCCAAATTCATCTATCTTTATAGGAGAGAGCAAAGGGAAACCTAAATATAAAAACTGCTACTGTAGACGAACGCTTCAACCTAGAAGAACAAAATTTAGTGAGCCAAGTGGGATTTGTGTACTGATCATTGCCACCAAGTATCATCAAGATTGGGTGAAAAAATATTTGCTGGTATTTCGGAAACGCGTTAATTCTTAGAAGCTTGACAACCCCTCTCAATGAAAGTGCTTTTCCACAGTCTGTGCTTAGGGCTACTTAAAGAGGAAACAAACCATAGAGACAAAACTGAGAACTCCTTTATTTTGTCAAGTTTCAAAGAGCTACTACGAACCATGATGGATTTAGAGTTCCAAATTAATCTATCTATATAGGAGAGAGCAGAGGGAATCCTAAATATAAAAACTGCTACTGTAGACGAACGCTTCAACCTAGAAGAATAAAATTTGGTGAGCCCAGTGGGATTTGTGAACTGATCATTAGTACCAAGGATCATCATGATTGGGTGAAAAAATATTTGCTGGAATATCGGAAACTCGTTAATTCTTAGAAGCTTGGCAGCCCCTCTCGATGAAAGTGCTTTTCCACAGACTTTGCTTAGGGCTACTTGAAAAGGAAACAAACCATAGAGAAAAAACTGAGAACTCCTTTATATTGTCAAGTTTCCAAGAGCAACTACGAACCATGTTGCATTTAGAGTTCCAAATTCATCTATCTATATAGGAGAGAACAGAGGGAAAACTAAATATAAATACTGCTACTGTAGACGAACGCTTCAACCTAGAAGAACAAAATTTGGTGAGCCAAGTGGGATTTGTGTACTGATCATTACCACCAAGTATCATCAAGATTGGGTGAAAAAATATTTGCAGGTATTTCGGAAAATCGTTAATTCTTAGAAGCTTCGCAACCCCTCTCAATGAAAGTGCTTTTCCACAGTCTGTGCCTAGGGTTACTTGAAGAGGAAACAAACCATAGAGACAAAACTGAGAACTCCTTTATTTTGTCAAGTTTCAAAGAGCCACTACAAACCATGTTGGATTCAGAGTTCCAAATTCATCTATCTATATAGGAGAGAGCAGAGGAAACCTAAATATAAAAACTGCTACTGTTGACGAACGCTTCAACCTAGAAGAACAAAATTTGGTGAGCCAAGTGGGATTTGTGTACTGATCATTACCACCAAGTATCATCAAGATTGGGTGAAAAAATATTTGCTCATATTTCGGAAACTCGTTAATTCTTAGAAGCTTGGCAACCCATCTCAATAAAAGTTCTTTCCACAGTCTGTGCCTAAGGCTACTTGAAGAGGAAACAAACCACAGAGACAAAACTGAGAACTCCTTTATTTTGTCAAGTTTCAAAGAGCTACTACAAACCATGTTGGATTTAGTGTTCCAAATTCATCTATCTATATAGGGGAGAAGAGTGGGAAAACTAAATATAAAAACTACTACTGTAGATGAACGCTTCAACCGAGAAGAACAAAATTTTTTGAGCCAAGTGGGATTTGTGTACTGATCCTTACCACCAAGTATCATCAAGATTGGTTGAAAAATATTTGCTGGTATTTGGGAAACTCGTTAATTCTTAGAATCTTGGCAACCCCTCTCAATGAAAGTGCTTTTTTACAGTCCTTGCCTAGGGCTACTTAAAGAGGAAACAAACCATAGAGACAAAACTGAGAACTCCTTTATTTTGTCAAGTTTCAAAGAGCTACTACAAACCATGTTGGATTTAGTGTTCCAAATTCATCTATCTATATAGGAGAGAACAGAAGGAAACCTAAATATATAAACTGCTACTGTAGACGAACGCTTCAACCTAGAAGAACAAAATTTCGTGAGCCAAGTGGGGTTTGTTTACTGATCATTACCACCAAGTATCATCAAGATTGGGTGAAAAAATATTTGCTTGTATTTCGGAAACTCGTTAATTCTTAGAATCTTGGCAACCCATCTCAATGAAAGTTCTTTTCCACAGTCTGTGCCTAAGGCTACTTGAAGAGGAAACAAACCATAGAGACAAAACTGAGAACTCCTTTATTTTGTCAAGTTTCAAAGAGCTTCTACAAACCATTTTGGATTTAGAGTTAAAATTCATCTATCTATATAGGAGAGAACAGAAGGAAACTTACATATAAAAACTGCTACTGTACACGAACACTTCAACCAAGAAGAACAAAATTTGGTGAGCCAAGTGGGATTTGTGTACTGATCATTACCACCAAGTATCATCAAGATTGGGTAAAAAAATACTTGCTGGTATTTCGGAAACTCGTTAATTCTAGAAACTTGGCAACCCCTCTCAATGAGAGTGCTTTTCCACAGTCTGTGCCTAGGGCTACTTGAAGAGGAAACAAACCATAGAGACAAAACTGAGAACTCGTTTATTTTGTCAAGTTTCAAAGAGCTACTACGAACCATGTTGGATTTATGTTTCCAAATTCATCTGTCTATATAGGAGAGAACAGAGAGAAACCTAAATACAAAAACTGCTATTGTAGACGAACGCATCAACCTAGAAGAAGAAAATTTGGTGAGCCAAGGGGGATTTGTGTACTGATAATTACCACCAAGTATCATCAAGATTGGGTGAAAAAATATTTGCTGTTTTCGGAAACTCGTTAATTCTTAGAAGCTTGACAACCACTCTCACTGAAATTGCTTTTCCACAGTCTGTGCCTAGGGCTACTTGAAGAGGAAACCAACCATAGAGACAAAACTGTGAACTCCTTTATTTTGTCAAGTTTCAAAGAGCTACTATGAACCATGTTGGATTTAGAGTTCCAAATTCATCTATCTTTATAGGAGAGAGCAGAGGGGAACCTAAATATAAAAACTGCTACTGTAGACGAACGCTTCAACCTAGAAGAACAAAATTTGGTGAGCCAAGTGAGATTTGTGAACTGATCATTACCACCAAGGATCATCAAGATTGGGTGAAAAAATATTTGCTGGAATATCGGAAACTCGTTAATTCTTAGAAGCTTGGCAGCCCCTCTCGATGAAAGTGCTTTTCCACAGTCTGTGCTTAGGGCTACTTGAAAAGGAAACAAACCATAAAGAAAAAACTGAGAACTCCTTTATATTGTCAAGTTTCCAAGAGCTTCTACAATCCATGTTGGATTTAGAGTTCCAAATTCATCTATCTATATAGGAGAGAACAGAGGGAAACCTAAATATAAAAACTGCTACTGTAGACGAACGCTTCAACCTAAAAGAATAAAATTTGGTGAGCCAAGTGGAATTTGTGTACTGATCATTACCACCAAGTATCATCAAGATTTCGTGAAAAAATATTTGCTGGTATATCGGAAACTAGTTAATTCTTAGAAGCTTGGCAACGCCTCTCAATGAAAGTGCTTTTCCACAGTCTGTGCCTAGGGCTACTTGAAAAGGAAAAAAACCATAGAGACAAAACTGAGAACTCCTTTATATTGTCACCTTGCCAAGAGCTACTACGAACCATGTTGGATTTAGTGTTCCAAATTCATCTATCTATATAGGAGAGAACAGAGGGAAACCTAAATATAAAAACTGCTATTGTAGAAGAACGCTTCAACTTAGAAGAACAAAATTTGGTGAGCCAAGTGGGATTTGTGTACTGATCATTATCACCACGATCATCAAGATTGGATGAAAAAATATTTGCTGGTATTTCGGAAACTCGTAATTTCTTGTAAGATTTGCAACCCCTTTCAATGCAAGTGCTTTTCCACAGTCTCTGCTTCGGGCTACTTGAAGAGGAAACAAACCATAGAGACAAACTTAGAACTCCTTTATTTTGTCAAGTTTTAAAGAGCTACTACAAACCATGTTGGATTTAGAGTTCCAAATTCATCTATCTATATAGGAGAGAACAGAAGGAAACCTAAATATAAAAACTGCTACTGTACACGAACGCTTCAACCTAGAAGAACAAAGGGATTTGTGTACTATTCATTACCACCAAGTGTCATCAAGATCGGGTGAAAAAATATTTGCTGGTATTTCGGAAAACATGAATTCTTAGAAGCTTGGCAACTCCTTTCAATGAAAGTGCTTTTCCACAGTCTGTGCCAAGGGCTATGAAGAGGAAACAAACTATAGAGACAAAACTGAGAACTCCGTTATATTTTCAGGTTTCCAAGAGCTACTACGAACAATGTTGGATTTAGAGTTCCAAATTCATCTATCTATATAGGAGAGAACAGAGGGAAACCTAAATATAAAAACTGCTACTGTAGACGAACGCTTCAACCTAGAAGAACAAAATTTGGTGAGCCAACTGGGATTTGTGTACTGATCATTACCACCAAGTAAATTCTTAGAAGCTTGGCAACCCCTCTCGATGAAATTGCTTTTCCACAGTCTATGCCTAGGGCTACTTGACGAGCAAACAAACCATAGAGACAAAACTGAGAACTCTTTTATTTTGTCAAGTATCAAAGAGCTACTACGAACCATGTTGGATTTAGAGTTCCAAATTCATCTATCTATATAGGAGAGAGCAGAGGAAACCTAAATATAAAAACTGCTACTGTAGACGAACGCTTCAACCTAGAAGAACAAAATTTGGTGAGCCAACTGGGATATGTGTACTGATCATTATCACCACGATCATCAAGACTCGGTAAAAAAATATTTGCTGGTATTTCGGAAACTCGTAATTTCTTGTAAGCTTGGCAACCCCTTTCAATGAAAGTGCTTTTCCACAGTCTCTGCTTCTGGCTACTTGAAGAGGAAACAAACCATAGAGACAAACTGAGAAGTCCTTTGTTTTGTCAAGTTTCAAAGAGCTACTACAAACCATGTTGGATTTAGAGTTCCAAATTCATCTATCTATATAGGAGAGAACAGAAGGAAACCTAAATATAAAAACTGCTACTGTACACGAACGCTTCAACCTAGAAGAACCAAATTTGGTGAGCCAAGTGGAATGTGTACTGATCATTACCACCAAGTATCATCAAGATTCTGTGAAAAAGTGTTTGCTCGTATTACGGAAACTCGTTAATTCTTAGAAGCTTGGCAACACCTCTTGATGAAAGTGCTTTTCCACAGTCTTTGCCTAGGGCTACTTGAAGAGGAAACAAACCATAGAGACAAAACTGAGAACTCCTTTATTTTGTCAAGTTTCAAAGAGCCACTACGAACCATGTTGGATTTAGAGTTCCAAATTCATCTATTTATATAGGAGAGAGCAGAGGGAAACCTAAATATAAAAACTGCTACTGTAGACGAACGCTTCAACCTAGAAAAACAAAATTTGGTGAGCCAAGTGGGATTAGTGTACTGATCATTACCACCAAGTATCATCAAGACTGGTTTAAAATATTTGCTGGTATATCGGAAACTCGTTAATTCTTAGAAGCTTGGCAACCCCTCTCGATAAAAGTGCTTTTCCACAGTCTGTGCCTAGGGCTACTTGAAGAGGAAACAAACCATAGAAACAAAACTGAGAACTCCTTAATTTGTCAAGTTTCAAAGAGCTACTACGAACCATGTTGGATTTAGAGTTCCAAATTCATCTATCTATATAGGAGAGAACAGAGGGAAACCTAAATATTAAAACTGCTACTGTAGACGAACGCTTCAACCTAGAAGAATAAAATTTGGTGAGCCAAGTGGGATTTGTGTACTGATCATTACCACCACGTATCTCCAGATTGGGAGAAAAAATATTTGCTGGTATTTCGGAAACTCGTAATAAGTTGTAAGCTTGGCAACCCCTTTCAATAAAAGTGCTTTTCCACAGTTTTTGCTTAGGGCTACTGGAAGAGGAAACAAACCATATAGACAAAACTGAGAACTCCTTTATTTTGTCAAGTTTCAAAGAGCTACTACGAACCATGTTGGATTTAGAGTTCCAAATTTTCTATCTATATAGGAGCGAACAGAGGGAAACCTAAATATAAAAACTGCTACTGTAGACGAACGCTTCAACCTAGAAGAACAAAATTTAATCAGCCAAGTGGGATTGGTGTACTGATCATTACCACCAAGTATCATCAAGATTGGGTGAAAAAATATTTGCTGGTATTTCGGAAACTCGTTAATTCTTAGAAGGATGGCAACCCCTCTCAATGAAAGTGCTTTTCCACAGTCTGTGCCTAGGGCTACTTGAAGAGGAAACAAACCATAGAGACAAAACTGAGAACTCCTTTATTTTGTCAAGTATCAAAGAGCTACTACAAACCATGTTGGATTTAGAGTTCCAAATTCATCTATCTATATTGGAGAGAACAGAGGGAAACATAAATATAAAAACTGCTACTGTAGATGAAAGCTTCAAACTATAAGAATAAAATTTGGTGAGCCAAGTGGGATTTGTGTACTGATCATTACCACCAAGTATCATCAAGATTGGGTGAAAAATATTTGCTGGTATTTGGGAAACTCTTTAATTCTTAAAAGCTTGGCAACCCCTCTCGATGAAAGTGCTTTTCCACAGTCTGTGCCTAGGGCTATGAAGAGGAAACAAACCATAGAGACAAAACTGAGAACTCCTTTATATTGTCAAGTTTCTAAGAGCTACTACGAACCATGTTGGATTTAGAGTTAAAAATTCATCTATCTATATAGGAGAGAACAGAGGGAAACCTAAATATTAAAACTGCTACTGTAGACGAACGCTTCAACCTAGAAGAACAAAATTTGGTGAGCCAAGTGGGATTTGTGTACTGATCATTACCACCAAGTATCATCAAGATTGGGTGAAAAAATATTTGCTGGTATTTGGGAAACTCGTTAATTCTTAGAAGGTTGGCACCCCCTCTCAATAAAATTGCTTTTCCACAGTCTGTGCCTAGGGCTACTTGAAGAGGAAACAAACCATTGAGACAAAAATGAGAACTCCTTTATTTTATCAAGTTTCAAAGAGCTACTATGAACCAGTTGGATTTAGAGTTCGAATTTCATCTATCAATATAGGAGAGAACAGAGGGAAACCTAAATATAAATACTTCTACTGTAGACGAACGCTTCAACCTAGAAGAACAAAATTTGGTGAGCCAAGTGGGATTTGTGTACTGATAATTACCACCAAGTATCATCAAGATTGGGTGAAAAAATATTTTCTGGTATTTCGGAAACTCGTTAATTCATAGAAGCTGGCAACCCCTCTCAATGAAATTGCTTTTCCACAGTCTGTGCCTAGGGCTACTTGAAGAGGAATCAAACCATAGAGACAAAACTGAGAACTCCTTTATTTTGTCAAGTTTCAAAGAGCTACTACGAACCATGTTGGATTTAGTGTTCCATATTCATCTATCTATATAGGAGAGAGCAGAGGGAAACCTAAATATAAAAACTGCTACTGTAGACAAACGCTTCAACCTAGAAGAACAAAATTTGGTGAGCCAAGTGGGATTTGTGTACTGATCATTACCACCAAGTATCATCAAGATCGGGTGAAAAGTGTTTGCTCGTATTTGGGAAACTCGTTAATTCTTAGAAGCTTGGCAACCCCTCTCAATGAAAGTTCTTTTCCACAGTCTGTGCTTAGGGCTACTTGAAAAGGAAACAAACCATAGAGAAAAAACTGAGAACTCCTTTATATTGTCAAGTTTCCAAGAGCAACTACGAACCATGTTGCATTTAGAGTTCCAAATTCATCTATCTATATAGGAGAGAACACAGGGAAACCTAAATATATATACTGCTACTGTAGACGAACGCTTCAACCTAGAAGAACAAAATTTGGTGAGCCAAGTGGTATTTGTGTACTGATCATTACCACCAAGTATCATCAAGATTGGGTGAAAAAATAATTGCTGGTATTTCGGAAACTCGTTAATTCTTAGAAGCTTGGCAACCCCTCTCAATGAAAGTGCTTTTCCACAGTCTGTGCCTAGGGTTACTTGAAGAGGAAACAAACTATAGAGACAAAACTGAGAACTCCTTTATTTTGTCAAGTTTCAAAGAGCCACTACGAACCATGTTGGATTTAGAGTTCCAAATTCATCTATTTATATAGGAGAGAGCAGAGGGAAACCTAAATATAAAAACTGCTACTGTATACGAAGGCTTCAACCTAGAAGAACAAAATTTGGTGAGCCAAGTGGGATTTGTGTACTGATCATTACCACCACGTATCATAAAGATTGGGTGAAAAATGTTTGCTGGTATTTCGGAAACTCGTAATTTCTTGTAAGTTGGCAACCCCTTTCAATAAAAGGGCTTTTCCACAGTTTTTACTTTGGGCTACTGGAAGAGGAAACAAACCATAGCGAAAAATCTGAGAACTCCTTTATTTTGTCAAGTTTCAAAGAGCTACAACGAACCATGTTGGATTTAGTGTTCCAAATTCATCTATCTCTATAGGAGAGAACAGAGGGAAACCTAAATATCAAAACTGCTACTGTAGACGAACGCTTCAACCTAGAAGAACAAA